>NW_007731081.1:169292-170866 GCF_000696425.1 Galeopterus variegatus | reverse complement strand
TCTGACTCACCATCAGGCTTTTTGAGTTCCTCTTCTTGCTGGTGGCCTCTGGGATCCTGCCGGCGCGGGGCGTGGGTGGTTCACTCCCTTCCCGCTGCCATGTTTCCTCTGACTCCCATTTTGAATAGTTTCTATTGCTAGTCTTCAAGTTCACTAACCTTTTTTCTACAATGTCTAATCTGCCATTAATCGCATTCAGTGTATTTTTTTTTTATCTCACACATTACGCTTTGTGTGACTTGGATCTCTTTCTCTCTCTCACACTCATATCATCCATGTCTCTGCTTAATGTTTTAAACATACAGAATGCAGATATAATATCTGTTTTAATGTTCTTCTCTACTAATTCTAACACTGGTTTCAGTTCTGGGTTGGTTTTGCATTGTGTGTCATTTTTTCCTGCTTCTTTGCATGCCTGGTAATTTTTATTAGGTGCCACACATGGGGATTTTAGCTTTTTGAGTGCTAGATATTTTTGTGCTCTTATAAATATTCTTGAGCTTTGTTCTAGGCTAAAGTTAATTTACTTGAAAATAGTTTAATTTTTTTCAAGTCTGTTTTTTAATATTTGCTACATGGGAATGGAACAGTGTTCAGCTTGGGATATTCCCCATTACTGAGGCAAGACCTTTCTGGGTATTGTAACAAGTACCCCATGAATTATGAGATTTTTCCAGTTTGGCTGGTGGAAATAGGCCCTATGTGAGTGCTGGGTACTGTCAACCCTACCCTGGACTCAGGTAGATTTTGCAAATGCATGTGCTGACCAGTACTCAGCTGAGTACATGAGGTGGGCCCTCTGCAGATCTTCCGTGTTCTTTCTTTGTACAGCACTCTCTTCTCTGGTAGACAGTCCTATGAATTCTTCCTGGACCCTCAGCTCCATCTCTTCACCTCGGAGCACTCTGGTCACTGCCTGGTTCCCCTTCACATCACTGCACTCTAGAAACTCTGAATTCAGTAAACTGCGGCAGTCACAGGGTTCACCTTGTTTCTTTCTTTCCCATCTCTCAGGAATCACTGTCCTTCATTGCCTGATGTCCAATGCCTTCAAAACCATTGTTTTATATATTTTGTCCAGTTTTTATTTTCCTCCCAGATGGGAAGGTAATTTTAATCCCTGTTTTAGGAGAGATGTCAAGGATTACATTGAGATTTATGGCCTGAGAAACTCTAAGTTTGGAGCTGCCATTTCCTAAGATGGGGATGCCTGGGAGGAGCAGGTGTGGTGGTGGTGGGAATGGTGGGAAAATCATGCTAAGTTTGAGGAGCCCGTTGGTCATTGGAGTGACGTCAGAGAGGCAGTCAGATCTGTCACGCATGAGTCCGGGGAGAGGTCTGGCCAGGGGATACACATTTGTGTGTCATCAGTATGTATGGTATTTACAACCATGATACTGGATGAGATC
The DNA here is from genome assembly GCF_000696425.1 of Galeopterus variegatus. Classification (NCBI taxonomy): domain Eukaryota; kingdom Metazoa; phylum Chordata; class Mammalia; order Dermoptera; family Cynocephalidae; genus Galeopterus; species Galeopterus variegatus. The sequence goes on along the minus strand of NW_007731081.1, from coordinate 169,457 downwards.
CCCAAGTGATTATAGCTAGAGCATTGTATTAATCATGTTTTTTATTTTATATATTTTTGGATGCTTTGACATCTTGGGGCCTTGCTGGCATTGAAGGGACTGCCCTTCCCAGGATTAACTAATTCCTAGAGAGAGCAAGCAACTCTCCTGAGAGTGTGCCTTCAT
>NW_007731081.1:167243-168251 GCF_000696425.1 Galeopterus variegatus | reverse complement strand
CTTCCCAGGATTAACTAATTCCTAGAGAGAGCAAGCAACTCTCCTGAGAGTGTGCCTTCATATGCAAACCAAGCAATCCAGAGCCCATAACCCCCAACCACCTCCTTTATCAGGTTCTTATACACGGGGCCACTATCCCCTTCTCTAATTGCTCCAGGGCCAGGTATCAGCCAACTAGGGACAACTCCTGTGCTCCAGAGCCTGCCGAAATGATTCAAACCAGCCAAGCCTAAGCCGGTTTACCCTGCCTCAACCATTCCTTTCCATGGAATCCAAAACAAAGGTTCTGGCTCGTGTCTCCCCCCTCTCCTGCCTCCCAACCGACCCTAGCTTTCCCATGTGGCCCTGCATGGCATGCGTGCCTCCTGCTTATAGGGATTTGTAAGTCAACACTTCCTCCTTCATGAGCATCATCTCTGTGTGTGTCTTCCCATACCTGATTAAAAACTAATCCCAGATACCCTTGCAGTAAGTATTGAAATGCCGGCTCTGGCTAAGGGGAGGACATATATTACCTTACCTCCTTTATCTTTGCAGCAGCCCTGTGAGGTAGGTACTATTACTGTCTTCCTTTCATAGATGAGAAGACTGAGGTAGAGAGAGGTTACATAACTTGCCCAAGATGACCAGCTTCTAAGTGGTGAAGTTGGGATACGGACCGAGGTGCTCTGACGCCCTGTGCTCTTAGTCGTGGAACTATCCCACGCACGGTCAGAGTGGGATTTAATCTGGGGTCAGACTCCTTCAAAATGCTTATAAACTTTTTCCTCCAAGACATGGTAAGTTTTACTTTGTTGCTTAAATGACAACTTAAAGCAAAAGAGACCTTGGAGACAGTCCTGGTCTGGTTTCTTGGGGATGAAGGAGGAGTTACAATTGCATTTTCATGATGGAAAAGGCACACGTGGACCACAGCACCCTGCCAAATTAGGGAAGAGATGCTGGATTCCTCCCTCTGACCAAAGCTGATCCAGTCTTCATGGCATTTAACGTTAAAAAAAAAAAAAA
>NW_007731081.1:156826-166497 GCF_000696425.1 Galeopterus variegatus | reverse complement strand
CTGTCTGTCTCTTTCCTCTCAGTCTCACAACACCTCTAAACCCCATTGGAGATACTGCCCAGTTCTGATGGGGAGCCCCGTTGACTCAGTCTGACTTTGATATCTTTCTGCCAAGTTTGGGGCTGGAGCTTCTGCTCTGGGGGATCTAGACATGAGTAAAGAATCGCCCTCCTTGGGCCTTTGCACCTTCTGGCCCAGTCAATAACTAATCAGCTCTGAGTTGATCTTACTAGCTATTCACCTCCCCTCCCAACCCCAAACCAAGCTGGCTAATGACAGTGCTTTCAATTAATATGAGGCAGATTGAAACTCATGACAGCAAGGTTATTGGTAACGAGATAATCATAAGGCAAGTTACTGAGCTGGGAGTGAAAATGAAGCTGGGTCAGGAGGATTGCGCGAGCTGTGCCTGTGATATTTTGACAGGGATGCGATGGGGAGTGAAGATGTACTGTGGTGACACACAGTACAGGTGACACACAGACAGGGCAGGACTTGGGTTCGGTGAGCAAATGGGTGGTTGGTGTTAGGGTAGGAGCAGAAGGAGGGAGACCTTTGGGGAAGAGAACCTAAAGTTGATATGTTTAGAATAACACTCTGTAGTTGTTGCGTTTCTTATGCACCGATGCTTTGTGATTTAGATGACAGCGTGGAATTAGCTATTGTTTCTATCAATTAGACGGTGGTCTACACCAGTTGGACTGAACCAAGAATAGGGAGTGGATGGGCTTGGAGTGGTTTTTTTTTTTTTTTTTTTAATTTCATTTTTCTAGGAAGAGTGATTTTTTCTCTCCTTCTTTGTCTCTTTCCACTCGTTTATTGAGCATTGTCTATGTGCTGGGCCCTGTGCTGAGTCTTTTTTTATGCATTACTTCATTTAATCATCACAGGCACAAGTATGATTATTATCCCTTTTTTACTGATGAGGAAACTGAGTTAATTAACTTGTCCAAGGTTATATGACAAGTGAGTAACAAGACAAGATTTGAACACGTCTTTCTGATTGCAAAGCCAGTGCTATTAACCATTATGTTCTATGATTTCTCCTTGTTTTGTTTAAAGCCATCTCCAGCTTGAATACACTTGATTTTAAACTGAGTACACTTGATTCAACTTCCATGGCCACCCAGTGCCTAGCCTGGTGACCACTCGAGCACATATCACATGTTGGAGTGATTGGGCAGCTACCTTTACTGTCTACTATTGGTAATTTTGGTTTTATGGGTGTGTGTCCACCTCTCAGTCTACACTGTAAACTCCTTGTACATGAAGACCATGGCTATCCCCCCCACCCCATGCCTTGTACATAGAGAGATTCATTTAATGCTTGTTCCCTGGCACATGGTGCACATTATACAGGGCTGGTATCTGACAGATCAAGGTTTGAGCACACCGTGGTCTCACCAATATTGGCTGTGGGACTTTGGGAATGTCAGTGAACCACTCTGAGATTATTTCTTTATCTTTAAGGACATATAAGATATCTTGTACAGAGATATCGGGCAGATGTAAAAACAATAATCATCACCACCACCACCTATATTTGAGTGATTACTGTAGGCCAAAAGTAGTACTTAGAAGAGGGCACTAAATAAATCTGTATGCATTTACTATAGTTGTTGCTAATTTATAAACCTGAGTTGTCTAATGTGGTAGCAACTAGTCATATGTGGTAATTTGAGTTTAAATTATTTGAAATTTAATTATTTAATTAAAAATTCGGTTCCTTAGTTACACTGGCCACATTTCAACTGTGTAGTAGCCACTTGTAGCTAACAGCCACCATATTGAACAGTACAGAGCACTTTTCTCATTGCAGAACGTTCTACTGGACGGCACTGTTACAAACTGACTCATTTACCTGCATGTCCCTCATGGTGCTTATGCTTACGTAGGTGCTGGAAGGTATGCATGGCATGAAGGATGAGAGTCAAGGGGATACAGAGCTCAGGAGATTCTGGAGGCTTTGCTTTTTTCATTGTGTACACTTGCATGGCTGGGGAAAGGATCCTGGGAGGAGGGGATTGTGAAATTCCTGTAAATATTTCCTGCTGCCAACAGGCTTAGCCCCTTATGGTGCTGAGTGAAGGAAGTGCATGTTGAGAGAGGGAGTTTATACTGAGCCAGCAGTTTCTTGAAAGTCTGAATGGGGGGCCTGGCTTCTGATCACAAAGGACAGTGAGCCCATACAAGCTGGGGTTGGAAAGGGACCCTGGAGGTCAGAGGGCCTACTCTACACTCAGCATTCATGTCTTTTGGCTTTAGAAGAACATTTTAATTTTTTCGATGAGTGGCAATGTTTCTCATCTGTGTGTGTGTGTGTGTGTGTGTGTGTGAGTGAGAGAGAGAGAGAGAGAGAGAGAGAGACAGAAAGAGAGAGAGACAGAGAGAGAGTTGAGTTAGAAGCTGGTTGGAGGTGACTTTGGGCTTTTTTAGTGGAAATGTGGGTGCTGTTTGCAGTTGATACTGACTCAGTTTCATGGACGATGGTTTTGTGAGCAAATGATGCATAGTTGCTATCAATCTACATTATGGTGCCTGCCTGGCTTGCCCTGAGGTACGTAAGTGGACAGGGGACACTGTCTCAAGAGCTGATGTGCCATGTAACTGGTCAGTCAGGTGTAGACCGGCCTTCTTGGGCTTGTGTGACCAGAGAGGACTCCCTGCATTGCCCAGACAATATCTCAAAGGTGACCATCACTTTGTGTCAACAGACACCTGACCTGAGACTGGTTCAAGCCACAGGTCAGGGACAGTAGAGCCCCAGCTGTGGTCCCTGGTGTGAAGAATTGGCAGGGAGAGGCTGATGCTTTCTGAGGGCTGCCAGCAGCAGAGACAAACGCAGATGTAAGTCCAACGTATACAAAGTGGTGGAGCAGGTGTTTCAGCAGCACACACACAACACATGTGTGTGTTCACACACAGCAGCACATACACACAGCAACATATGTGCACACACACAGCAGCATATGCACACAGAGCGATACATGCACAGCACACAGCAGCACACACAGCAACACATGCACACACACAGCACACACACACAGCAACACATGCGCACACAGCAACACATGCACACACACACAGCACACACAGCAACACATGCACACACACACAGCACACACAGCAACACATGCACACGTGGGCGCGTACATCTTTGCTTACATTGTTCTCTTGATCTGAAGTGCCCTCCTTTTTCATCCTAATGCATTCAGATTCAGTTTCAAGGCTTACCCCTGTGTATCAGCCAGGGTGCAGTCACTCCAGCTATTTGAACAGGGAAAATTTAATATACAGAATTATTAACTAGTAAAAGGTGGTTGACTCCTGACAGGAGTAAAAGAAGATTCTAAGGCTACAGAAGCAGAAAACACATAAAGCAGCTACGCCTAGGGTCGAGGGATAGTGAACAAGGATGGGACCACGGACACAGCAGAAGTCCTCCCACCTGCAAGGCTGACACCTCCCACCCGGGGCTGCCTGGGACAGACTGCCACCGAGGGGACATGGTGGAAGGCCTGAGCCAGGGTGGGCCCCTGGGCAGTCTGTGGGTGGAGGGTGTGGGCCAGAGCCAGTGTGTACCTGCTGCCCTGGGCTGTCTCTGCTGTGTGAATGACTCTGCTGGGTCTCCCCAGGAGGTAGGGGACTGGGCCTGGGTCCACAGTAGGTCCCCAGTGAGCATGTGGTGGTTGATGTCTTTACTGGGAGGGGAGGAGAACGTGGGCATGTCCTCACCCCTTCTTCCTCCACTTCCTCTTGGTGTTGACTGTGACATCTGCCCAGCTGGATCCTGGCACAGCTTTGACATGGGGTTTGATGTGCCTTTTGGGTGAGTGGGCAGCAGAGGCCAGCGCAGCCCCCACTGGAGAGTGTCTGCTGGATCTGGGCTCTGGTGGCATAGGAGCCATAGGACTGATGGACTGTGGATGCCTCTCTGGCTGCTCCTTATTCTGCTGTTGATGGCGCCTTTTCTCCTCTGCTGGGTTGGGGGTTAATTATTTGAGCTGCAAAATGTGGTTTGTCCCTAATGGCCTGAAGCCTTGTACTGACCACAGGGAGGTGACCAGCTCTGTGTTTGACCCTGCTTGTCTCCTTTCTCATGTCCTTCAGTGTGGCCTCAGCCAGCTGTGGCACTGACTCTACCCAGCTCTTTGTGACCTTCTGCCATTGCCCAGTTTCAAATTCTTAAGAGAATCTCCCCCTTCTACCCTCAATCTTTTGGCTCATCTAGGGGCACTCTCACTCTCTCTCTCTCAATTAGAATTAATTTCCTTCTCGATGCCCCCTTCTGCCAGGGAGAAAAGACTCTCATTGGCCCAGCTGGGGCCAGGTGTCCACATCAAGGCTAGAGGACTCTGCTCAGGGGGGTGGAGTCTGAGAATGGGATGGGGTGGGAAGCCGAGATATCCAGCAAAGCCAGAAGTGGACAGTCCCCTAGGGCCTAAGGACAGACAGCCTACTAGGGCCCAGAGTCTGGGGCATTGCTCCTCTGTGGTGCGAGGTGGGCCGGTGGGCCCCCAGTTGCTAGGACAAGGGCATTGAGGGCTGCAATGCTCTTAATTTCTAAAGTAATGATTTACTCTGCGGTTTGCTTGGCAGCTAATTATGTAGGATGTTTGAACATTTCTTCCATCTTTGTTGCCAACTGTTATGTAACTCTTTGTATGGTTTTATTGCCCCCAATATGTGCTTAATGACATCCACATTCTTTGTAGCTCTCAAGAGAGTAAACTGTCTGTGGTCAGTGTTAACTCTCTCAGTTAACTTTGTTGGTGGAAGCAGGTGCCAGGTCCCCCCGGGGCATTGGGATCCCTTGTCTTCTGTGTGTGCCCATGGCGCCATCCTGCCTCAGAAGCTGTAGCTCCTAGAAGACAGGACCCTCATAGTAGCAAGATCATCAGCTGGGCTTGGGATGATGACTAGGAATACACAGCTTGGGGGCAGTTGGGGCCACCTCTAGCTCTGGAAGGACAGGTGAGCATCAGCATGTAAGTTAAGGCTGCCTTATCCCAGATAACCTGCTCAGCCACCTACTCCATGTGCCCGATACCCCCAGTATAAGGATTCCTCTGGTTAATAGGAGACTGCTGCTGAAGTTTGCTGTGTTAAAAGAGCCTTAGATTTGGAGCCCTAGATTTTGGACCATCCTTTGACATGTGTTAGCTATTTCTTTATAAGCAAAACAACTGAGTTTCTCGTTCTTAAAAATACTGACACCTGCTTCCCTGAGCTGCTGTAAGGATTAAAAGATATAATGCATATAAGCATGTTTTATAAATTATAGAGATCCAGACAAACATAAAGTATTATTAGTATGTCTGAGGGGTGGGTGCAAATGTTAACTCAGTGTACCCTTGAATGAGTCATCAGTAGATTAGACTTGGTTGGTTATTTCTGAGGAAGTGGGACCCAGACCAGGTAAGCTTTGATGGAGAGGAGGAGATGGGAAGCATCAGGCCATGCATAGAGGCTGACCATAGTGCGAGGTTGGAGTTGACTGCTCTGGGTACCAGGAGACTGAAGGAGGACATTGAGAGGGTGGAGGGAGGGGTGTGTGTGTGTGTTTTTGTGTGTATGTGCTTGTGTGTGTGCATGTAGTTGACTGCTCTGGGTACCAGGAGACTGAAGGAGGACATTGAGAGGGTGGAGGGAGGGGTGCGTGTGTGTATTTTTGTGTGTATGTGCTTGTGTGTGTGCATGTGTACACCTGCCCTGGACACTAGGGAGTAAATGATATTCAAGCAGAGGGAGCAAGAAGAGGGACCAAGGTCCAGGGAACAGTCTGCACTCACACCTCTCTGGCCCTGGCCTATCTCCCTGCAGGTGCACCTCCGCTCTGCCAGGCGTCTCTGTGAGCTCTGCTGTGCCAACCGGGGCACCTTCATCAAGGTGGGCCAGCACCTGGGGGCTCTGGATTACCTGCTGCCAGAGGAGTATACCAGCACGCTGAAGGTGCTGCACAGCCAGGCCCCGCAGAGCAGCATGCAAGAGGTCCGCCAGGTCATCCGTGAGGACCTGGGCAAGGAGGTACCTGCCTCTGCCAGAAGGGTGGACCAGGGACGGTACACTTGAAGAGGTCCTGGCAGAGTTCTTGCTGCCTGGGCCCAGGGTGCTGGGGATCTACCATTGACGTAGAACTAATGTCACAGCAACTCCCAGTGCTGAAATCAAAGAGCTCAGAAGAAACCTCAGTGGCCCTCAGTAAAAATATTAGTTGAACCATATGAAATTGTTCATATTTGATTGTTTTTGACCTGCAACCTAATATGATTCATATGGTTCAACCTAGTAATATCTATCAGTTATTGAGGGTTTACCACATGCTGACAGCTGTGCTGTGTTCCCTGTATTATCTCATTTAATGCTCATGGCAAGCATGTGAGGTAGGTGCTGTTATCAACCCCACTTTGCAGATGAAGGCTGGAGGCTTAGGGTGGTGTGGTAGTAGGGCAGTGTTGGTGAGTGTAGCCAGCACTGTGTTCTATGACGCCATCAGTCAGTGGTCCAAATACATAGTTCAGTGCATTGGCTTTTCCAGAACATCACTGGTAGGCAGTTGTTCAGCCTCCACTGATTACCTCCAGTGAAAGAAAGCTTACTCTTATCTGCTGCCCAAGGTGGCCCATTCTAAGTCAGTCATCTTTAATTGTTCCTCTGCAAGCCATAACATCTTTGAGGATGAAGACCATGACAGTCATTTTACCCTGTGTCCACAGTACCAGGACAGTGAGTTATACAGTAGGTGCCCAGTGTTTGTTTAATGAGCATTAAACGTGAACGAGTGACAGCTTCCTCAGGCTTCTCATGGGGGCCGAGAATGGTGGCAGATACTAGTTCCATTTTTATTGATCTTCATGGAGCAGGCCCTGACTATCAGCCCTTCATGTGGAGCTGGTGCCAGGTGCCCAGCGCCAGCCAAAGATGTCTCCCTCCTCAGTAATAACCTGGCCTGGAGGGGGCCTCATTAACTGATGCTTGGTGTTGGGGGAACCCGGATCACACAGGAGGTGACTCCCTTGCCACCGAGGGACATTTCCTCTAAAGGGAGAGACTTTGAGTGAAAGGTAAACCCAATTTGGGGCTGCGGTCAGGGAGCAGGCTGCATGCAAGGAGGAGCAGGGTCAGGATGGCAGGACCCCAGGCAGAGGGGACAGGATCAGCTCAGTGCTGGCCGGCATAGGTTTTTGCTTCTCACCAAGACTGTTGGCCTCTGACTTCCAACAGCATGAGAGTCACCCCCAAATTAAAACTAAATAAGTCATTGTAGTAACAGTGCAAAGTGCCACACACCCGCCCAGAGGGGGTGGATGTGAGGGAGGGTAGGGCAGGCAGCAGGAGATTGGGGGGAGTAGGTTAGGGGCTCCTCTAAGATCGGGGGGGAACAAGATGGGAAGTTTGGGGTGTCAGAAGTTGTGGGGGGCCCACCCAGCTGGCTGAAGGATGTTTGGGGTTTGAAGACATTGCCTGCATCTTCAGGGCCTCTTCTCTAATCCCCCCGGCCAAGTATCCTGAGCATGGTGGCCAGGCAGCTCCTATCCCGTGTGTCTGGAGCCCCCTGAGAGAGGGAGGCTAATGTCAAGGACATGGTTCTGAGGGGGCATCCCTCCCAGCTGGGAGGCTCAGAAACCTCTGGTTTCTTATTGCGGCCCCCACAGGCACACAAAGTCTTCCCTCCCCCCTTCTTCCTCCCTCCTGGGAAGACAGCATTTGTCCCTGATGACACACTTTCTCAGCCTGTAGGTGGAGGGAGGGGAAAGGGGCTGTGTGGGAAGCAGGGTAGGTGGGCTTGGGGGCGTGGGGCGGAGAAAAGTCACTCACTTTGCACTCTCCTCCTCTTCCAGCCCCTCCCATGATGCTTCCCGGGGAGCAGCTCTCACCCCCAGGACGATGTGGCTCCCTCACCCTGGTCTCTACACCAGCCCTAGGGCCTTCTACAGAAAGCTCCGTCTCATCCCTGGTTTCAGGACTGTGGTTAAAGAAAGTGGGGTCTGTCATGTGTCACCACCTCCCTAGGCCCCAGTCCTTGGGTAGGCTCTGAGGTTACCCAGCTCAAAGATTGCAGAGGAAGTGGGATGGCAAGAAGGGGCTCTAGAGGCATTCTGGCCTCTTGAGGACACTTCACACTGACAGAGGTCTGAGATGGTCACTCGTGTCCTCAGACCAGTCCCTGTCCCAGGCAGATGTCCCAGCATGGGAATGGGGGTGAGATGGAGGTTGTAGCACTTCTGGACCCTGTGATTTACATTCAGTTCAGGATCAGTCAGAATCCCTGGACATCTGCTGGCACCATCAGTGCAGAGGCAAGGGTGAGCAAAGGGGCATTGTCCTCGTGTAGGGTTGGCTTAGCAGGGAGTGTGCCTGGGGCCACACAGCTGAGGGGGGCAGTGACAAGCAACAGGACTAGACCTAGGCCTTCTGATTCCCAGGCCAGTGATTTGTCCCCTACATAGCAGAGCTTCTGTTTGGCAGGGGAAAAAAGCAGCTTTTGGTGTGTGTGTCTTAGAAATTTCTCTGCTAGTATTACCAGAAAGAAACTTACTTTTTTCCTTTTCTTTTAATGTTAGGATTATGTCCCAAAGGACACGTTCTGGGAGACAATCAAGAGGCCAAATTCTAGGGAGTGGGGTCATTTCTGCTGACCCCAAAGTGACCTGGGTCTGCAATGGGTTGGGGATGGTCTCGACCTTGCTCCCCTGAATGTCCTTGGGGCTGTGGGTTTGAATGCAGTGCTGACCTTGGCCAGCAGATGGCGGTTGAGCTTGTGTGTCAGGGAGGGATGTTGAAGGCCTGGCTGTTCTGTACTGAGGGGATCCTGACCAGGTGGAAGGGACCCTGGTTCTTTCTACTCTTGGGCATGGCCCATGCTGTGGATGAAGCCCAGGCTGATATCTCTACACCCTGAATTGGGCAGGTGTAGGCCTCAGCCCTGAGACTGTTGACCACGCTGGCCCCTGTGATCCCTTAGCTCCTTGTTGGAGGACCTGGCATGGTTCTTCACAGCAACTACCAGCCCATCCTTACACCTTCCTCAGCTGGGTTAGGAGTCCTCTGAGGCCCCCCACAGGCCCTAAAAGCTTGCATTTCTGTGGTTCAACACCTTTTTCTTCATTCTTTCATTGCTTCTCTTGTTTGTCTAAGCAGCAGCTATCTAGTGAAAAAGGCACAGTGCTGGACACTGTGGATGCAGCAAGAATGGGTGCAACCTCATTCTAGCCCCTGAGTCTGGGGTCATGGGGAATTACACTCGTTGCAGTAACACCTGGCCATATAAGTGCCGAGGAGTTTGCAGGGGAGACAGAGGTTACATTTGATGGGTGGAGGCTTGCTGAAGCAGGTGGCATTTGACCCAGGCCCTCAGAGATGGGTGGGATTGGAGGAGGTGGGGGTTGCAGTGGGCGATTGCTGATTAACGAGATGGGCTCAGTACAGGAGCAGGGACAGGAAAGCACGAAGCAGGAGGGTGAACCATGAAGTCTTGTTGCCTAGAATGGCCAATAGTGGAGCTGAGGCTGCAAAGTTGGGGCTGATACCACTTTATGAAGGGCATGGAATGTTCTTTTTGGAATCTAATCCTGAGGGAGGGGGAGTCTTTGAAAGGGACCTGAGCAAAGGATGAAGAGACTGAGATATACGAAGTGGGGGGGGGGGAGGGGGGGGGGGGGTGGAAAAAA
>NW_007731081.1:75066-155837 GCF_000696425.1 Galeopterus variegatus | reverse complement strand
GGGGGGGGGGGAGGGGGGGGGGGGGTAGGGTGGGGGTGGTTGAAAAAAAACAGGCCTAATAGCCTGATCATCTTAGTAATACGGGAGGTGAGGTCATCTTTTACAAGTGGACAAAGACGTAGGTGGGTAGAGAGCTTGGGGATAGGGTTATGTTGGGACTTAAGAGATGATCTACCGATCGTCAACTGCACTGGTATAGTTATCTTTGGTCATGGAGACACACGCATGCACACATACACTCACACACCTATACCTGCCTTCCCCAACACATTCAGACAAATGAGATCTTGTTACAACATATTTTAAGAAATGATCCAGTTTTGTTCATTGTCCTGGAATATCATTGTAGCAGATAAGGTTCTTTCCACCTCTGAAATTCTAGGAGAAGCTGAAGGAAATGAAGGCAGCTGGTGGAGGGGAGCACAGCCATTCCTTTGCTAGGGGTAGTGTGGTTTGGCTTGTGTACTCTGAAACATATTTTTATCAGTCTTTTACCCCTTGAACTCTCCTCCTGGGGTGGGTGGTGACTTAGATTCAACCTTACTTTATGGCTTCCCATAGTACCCAGGACATTCAGGTGCTCAGTGTTCTTGTTGGACCACCTGGCTGGAGTTTCCATGAGAATGCAGAAGAGAAGATGCGGGGGTACCACTGTGTGGCAGGTGGAAGGACGTATACACTGTCCTTTTGTAGGAACGCACAGGTGCAGGAGGAGAGTGACTTTTTTGTCTCATTCAGCTGAAGGTTTAAGCAAAAGTTCAGAAAAGAGATAAAGAAGCTCTTCCCCCAAGAACATCAACTGTTTATCAAGCTTGGCAGTGGTGGCAGAGGGAAGGCACTCACTGTGGGTGTGAGGACAAGCATGGGCAAGGGCGGAATGGAGGGAGGTGAGGCAGGAGAACGTTTGGTCTGGGCCAGGGGCACACAGCACCTCTGCTGGCACACGGAGAGATGGTGAGAGGTAGGAAAAGGCAGCTGTACCTTCCTCCAGGCTGCGGCAGCTGTCAGGGCTGGGCTGGATTCATTCCTATATTAATCAGGGTTCTCCAGAGAAACAGCACCGTAGGATATGAATGTGTGTGTGTATGTGTGTGTATGTGTATGTACGTATATATATAGAGAGAGAGAAAGAGAGAGAATGAATGATTTTAAGGAATTGGCTCATGTGGTTGTGGAGGCTGGCAAGACCCAAATCTGCAGGGTAGCCCAGCAGGCTGGAGACCCAGGAGAAGCTGATGCTTAGTTCCAGTCCGAAGCTGTCCGAAGGCCATCTGCTGGCAGAGTTCCTTCTTGCTTGGGGGAAGGTCAGTCTTTTGTTCTGTTCAGGCCTTCACCTGATGGGATGAGGCTCACCACATTACAGAGGGCAATCTACTTTACTCAGAGTCCACTCATGTAGCTGTACATTTCATCCAAAAACACCCTCCTTGGAAACATCCAGAATAATGTTTGACCATGTGTCCGGGCACTGGGGCCCAGCCAGGTTGACACATTAAATGAACCATCTCAAGTCCCCATATGGCCCTCGGCCGGGACTGCACGTTTGTATCTTGGGCCTGCTTTCACACGGTGCTTGCGCTTCGTATTGAGCCTTTGAGGTGGGCAGGGGCCAAACTGCCTGCTGGTTTGTTGCTTTGTGACCTTGGGCACATTACCCTCTGTCCCTCAGTTTCCTCATCTGGCCTGCTGTGGGGCTGGAGTGAGGTAACGAATGTGTGCCGGGCAGGGGGGGCAAATGGCCAGTGAAAGTTAGCTATGATTTCTGTGCGTTATGCCGGATGCTTTATGTGAGCAGGGAACTGGGATTCTGAGATTCTTGTAAATGGCAGAGTTGGGTCTTTAACCAGATTTTCTGATACCTAATGTGTAGTCTCAGCCAAGGGCCACAGGGGAATTGGGATGGTTCATTTAATGTGTCTGTATGGTTCTCTGTCCCATACACTATTTTGCTAGAAGACTCCTTTCTCTTCCCCGTGAATACTCAACATTCTATCCATCGGTCAGCCCCTTCCCTCCCACTGTTGGAAATCTCTCACAGGCTGCCTAGGGAGCAGCCTGGGCTTCTAGCGCACTGTCCCCCACCTTGGGGGGCTGCTGGCAGCTCAGCTGATTGGGGTTAATTGCTGCAATTTCTAGAGGCCCTTCAGCAGTGACTCCTCTGGGTTAGGGACTGACTTTTGTGCTCTTGGCCCCCAGGCAGGGCTGACTCCATGGATCAGGGGGTGGAGGCAGAGGTCTGGCTATTGCCAAGGAAGGCCACAGGTGCCCAGGTTCATGGAGCTGGTGGCTCTGCTGTATTCAGGACCCATCACCAGCCCTCCTAACTTGCAAGGTGGCAGCCGGACTCAGTTTCCCTTACTGTGTCCTGGTGGAGCTGGGTGTGGGATGTATGCAGGGATGAACATGCCTGGCTCTGCTGTATTCAGGACCCATCACCAGCCCTCCTAACTTGCAAGGTGGCAGCCGGACTCCGTTTCCCTTACTGTGTCCTGGTGGAGCTGGGTGTGGGATGTATGCAGGGATGAACATGCCTAGAGGTGGACTATGGCTAGAGGAGTGGCTAGGGCCTAAGGGGCCAGGGGAGCCCCTCCTACCCTGAGGGCCAACTCCACCTGTCGCCCGAAGCTGGCAGGAAACTCTCCACCCTCCCCCACTGGTGACAGATGCCTGCAGGCTCACATATTCTTTATTGCCTCCTTTCTAGTGTTGACGCAACTTCTCCGCATCCTTCCTTACTCACATACATATATTGAGCACTTCCTCTGTGCTACATACTGTGCCAGCCCCTGGAGTCCCTGCCCTCTGGAGCCCTGGCCCCTGCTTGCCCACACTGGAGGAGGTCAGCTCACCCCTCACCACCCCCAGGCTGCTCCACTGGCCTGAAGCAATCTTGAAGCCTTCAGCTGTCTTTAGATTTGCTTCTTCTGATCCTGAGCACAGCCTTTGTTTATTCTGGTGTTGTTTTTTTGGTATCACCCAGACTGTCCCTGAGAAGGCCACCAAATGAGTGTTCTGGGAATGGAACAGAAGGATCTGGTGGCCATGAAAGTGTGTATGGGCAGGACTGAGGGGGCTGGGGGAGAGATGAGCCCCCTCCCCGCTTGGCCTAGTCCTGCCTTCCCAGCAGCTCTCAATAAAAAGTACATTTATATTAAAAACATAATGAAGAATAAAAAAACATTTTTCCCCCAATAATGCCAAACATCAAAAGGAGATTTTTATCAATTATGAGAGAGATTTTGGCCATAAAATGGTAATTTAACGAGTGGGAGATGGATGGCGGGAAGCATTAATGTCAGCTGGGACCGATGGCCTGCCATTAGTCATGGGGGGAGAGGTGAGGCGGCGGCCGCGGTGGCCCTGGCTGGTTCTTGCTCCCCACACCCCATCTGGCCGGCCTCCTCCCTGCGGCCGCTGCCCTCCCTCAGGCCTGCGCCCCTCTCCTGGCCCGTAAGGCTGCCCCTGTAGGGGCCCCCACTCCAGTCGCTGAGGTGCCTTCAATCCGATTATTCTGTAGCTTCTGTATGAATCTTACACTGTTCAGGCCACATCCCTCTTGTGCCTTGGAATAAAGCCCCACAGTGAGCACATCAGGAGCTGCTCCCACTTTCCTTCCAGCCTTGTGGCCACTCCAGGTTCCCGCCATTAACCTGCGTGTATACCCCAGGCCTTTCACACTGTCCTCTTGTTTCCTCCTTTCCACTCGTGGGACCCTTTCCCACCCTTTAAACTCCAGGTGTCACCACCGCCACACACACATGCACATTCTGAAAGCTTGCCAGGGGTCAGGCACTGTTTCAAAAGGTTTCACATGGATCAAGTCATTCATCACTGTCTGAGGTAGGTGCTATTATTAATCTAATTTCACAGATGGGAAACCGAGGTACAGTTTCTGGTAAAATTTTCTTCCTTGGTTTTCTCGCGTATCCCCAGTCAGGATGAATGGCTCTTTTGCATTTCTCCAGGATACTTCCTGTCCCCTAGTGTAGCTCTTACGCAGTTACTTATTGCTATGGTTGGTCCCTTCCTCATCTTGAATCCCCCACAAGGCCCAGTTTGGGCTTAGCACATGGTAGGTGATGGTACATGTTGTTGAATTGAATGGCAGAACTACCTCGAATATCTCTGCCCTCTCGTAGCCTTCGATGGCCTCCGTGCCAGGTCGAACTGACCCTGTTGTGAATCCAGAGCACTTGGCTTTGATGGTGGTGGTCCTCTCACTTCACCCTGGCTCTGTGGTCATCTCAGGTGGCTTAGGTTCTCAGGATGGCAGGTCTCCTCCCTCTCTCTTGAGGTTCCCCCAGTGTACTGCTCAGGGTCTACACACAAAAGGTGCTCCATGAAGGCTTATCACTTGAACAGAGACACTCCATCTGACTCAGGGCATTGTGGCTGAGGCCCCAGGAGTGTTATGGGGCTTGGAATCCTCAGGGAGGCCAGCTCTGCCTCTGTCCTGGGTTCTGCTGTTCCCAGGGCATTCCTGTAAGAGTCTGTGGAGGGCTTTGTGGGGGTATGACTGGGACTATCTAAACTAGAGGCTGAGGGCAAGGCCAGGGCCTGGCTTCTAGAAGGAGCAAAAGGATCATTCTGAGGCACTGTGGCATACAGTTTAGTAAAATAGGCTTTGGAGTCAGAGAGCCTTGCTTGAATCACAAATGCCATCATTTTCTAACTGTGTCATGCTGGGTAAGGTTTATGAACTTTCTGAGCCTTGGTTTCCTTATCTGTAAACAGGGATGGTAATAGAACCTTCACATTACGAGGGCTGTGGTGAGGATGGAAAGATACATCCCATCTGCAGAGCAGTGCCTTGTGTATGGCAAATGCCAGCAAATGTTAGCTGTGCTTGTTATGAGCAGAGTTGTCGTGAGGATGAAATTTGGCAGTAAGACCAGAACCCCCATATGACATCCAGCACCTCGCTCGGGGCCTCAGTCTTCCTGGGGTTTGACAACTCGTTTTGCTCATCTTCTAGTGTTTGGTGGCAAGTGTTTTAGACAAAAGTTATCCGAGAGAAACACTAGCTCATGGGTTGTGAGGGTTTAGAAATCATCTAGTGCAACCCCTGCATTGCACAGGTGCGGAAACTGAGGCTCAGAGAGGGTGAGTAATGGTCTTGAGTGGCACAGCTGGTTGGTGGTAGAAACAGGACTAGAACCAGCTCTCCTGACTCCTGATCTTCCTCTTGGGGGGAAGCTTAGTGCCTGTGAGTAATGGTCTTGAGTGGCACAGCTGGTTGGTGGTAGAAACAGGACTAGAACCAGCTCTACTGACTCCTGATCTTCCTCTTGGGGGGAAGCTTAGTGCCCAGAACGAGAGGGCCAGCACCTGGGGATCAGGCTGGCCTTGCTGTCAAAGTAGCTCTCATCGTCCTTGGAACCTTGTGGTTTCCTATGGACTTTGAGGAAGCCATATTTTCATAAGTCCACTCCTCAAGGCAATAGGATTCTAGGGTGTTCTTTATATTCTTCCACTCGCCAGTAGCTTGGAGTGATCAAACCAATGTGCTCACCACATCACCCTCAATCCGCAGACCACACTTGGGGTGCTTCCCCCTCTTTGCGACCCAATGTGTAGGGTGGTGCTCAAGGCCTCTGATCAGCTGGTGTGTCTGGGCTGTTCCCTGGGCACTTCCCACAGATAAAGAGCCACAGCTCATGGTGGCCCCATTCTCTAACTGCAGGAAGGTTGGGATCCACCACTTGCTGGTTTGCTTACTCACAAAATACAGGTTTGTTGAGCAACTGATGTTATTACCTCTGTGCTAATTCAGTGGGCGATATAGGAAATGCCAAAGCGTGCCTTTCCCTCCCAAAGCCAAGCAGAAAGAACAATACACAGAGAGAGTAATTAGAGAGCAATTAAGAGAAGTGGTGGACTAACAGGTAGAAAACTATGCCGTCTACCCTAAGTGCATCATTGTGTGGTATATACATGTATTGAAACAACACACTGTACCCCACACAAATAAATATGACTAAAATTGAAAAAGAAAAGTTCAGGGGAAGTTCAGAGGAGGGTTCCTGGAAGAGGTGGGCTTTGAGCTGGCCCTTGAAGGGTAAGACTGAAGGAGGGCACACACAAGGGTATGCAGGGCTGGCAGTGTGGTGCTGAGCAGGGAATGCAGTTTGCTCAGTGCCCAGAGAGCAGACCAGCTGGGCTGGAATGGCAGCAAACTGTGGGTAGATGGTGTGTTCATTTGCTAGGGCTGTGGTTATCGAGTTCCACAAACTGATGGCTTACATAACAGAAGCATATTGTCTCACAGTTCTGGAGGTCAGAAGTCCGAAATCAAGGTGTCAGCAGCTTGTTTTCTTCTCAGGGCTGTGAGAGAGCATCTGTTCCGGCCTCTCTCCTGGCTGCTGGTGGTTACTGGCCATCTCTGGTGTCCTTGGTGTGTAGACGCATCACCCTGATCTCTTCCTCCATCTTCACATGGTGTTCTCTTTGTGTGTGCGTCAGGATCTGTCTCTAAATTTCCCCCTTTTATGAGGGCACAGTCATATTCCAATATTTTACTCCAGTGTGACCTCATCTTAACTAATCACATCTGCAATGACCCAATTTCCAAATAAGGTCACATTCTGAGGTACTGGAGGTTAGAACTTCGATATATGAATATTTGGGGGACACAATTCAACCCATAAGAGATGGGTGCATTAGGTCTTTTGTGGTTATAAGGATCATAACACCATCTTGCACTAGCTGAGGCAAAAGGCAGGTGTACTGTCTCCTGCAACCATATTTTGGACAGGACTGGGGTAGAATCAGACCTTAGGGGTGCTCTTCCAGGACTCTTCTCTCTGCAGGTCAGTTCCACTATCAGTCATTTCCCTCCATGACCAGCTGCCACTGGCAGCTCTCAGCCCCACCTCTTCCCAGCCTCACCCCCAGGAGGGACTGACCTTGCCCCCCAGTTTCATTTTATAAAATTGTTTGGCTTAGCCTAAGTCAGATGTTGTACTGGGACGAATAGTGTCCCCTGCAACCCCACCCCCTCCTTTAAAATCATGGTGACCTAGAACCTCAGAGTGTAAAATAAGGTCTTTGCAGATGTAATTAGCTATTGAGATGAGGTCATACTAGAATAGAGTGGTCCTTAAACCCAGTGACTTGTGTGCTTCTAAGAAGAACATGTGACAACAGAGGCAGAGATTCGAGAGACAAAGCTACATACAGGGAACTGCAAAGACTGCTGGCAGTTACCAGAGCTGGGAAGAGGCAAGGAATGATCCTCCCCAGAGGCTTCAGAGGGAGCGTGGTCCTGCCAACACCTTGATTTCAGACTTCTAGCCCCCAGGACCGTGAGACAATAAATTTCTGTTTTAAGCCACCCAGTTTGTGGTAATTTGTTACAGCAGCCCTGAGAAACTAATAGAGAAGTCCATTCTCAGACCCCTCACTGGGCCAGAGGGTGTGTGGGAAAGACTGATCGGCCCATCCTGGAGCAGGTGCCTGTCCCTAGACCAGTCATTGTGGCAGGGGGGTGGGGTCTGCAGGAAGATGTTGCCCCTCTTCATTAAATCGAGAAGTCCATTCTCAGACCCCTCACTGGGCCAGAGGGTGTGTGGGAAAGACTGATCGGCCCTTCCTGGAGCAGGTGCCTGTCCCTAGACCAGTCATTGTGGCAGGGGGGTGGGGTCTGCAGGAAGATGTTGCCCCTCTTCATTAAATCTCAGGGTTAGAGCTGGAGTGAGGTGGGAATCAGCACCGGCAGAAAAAGGCATAAAGGTGAATAAAGGTGACAAAATCGTAGATATTCATGTCAGTGGATAATGTCATGGTTTCTGTTTATTTGGCACTTGCTATGTAGTACCCATTGGCTGGAGGTTTTGAATACATTGTTTCTCATCTTCTCAATAATTCTGCAAGGCTGGTAGATTTTACCATTTTAGTTTTCCATATGAGCAGGCAGAGGCCCTGAGAGGTTAAGTAATGGCTACAGTCATATAGCTAAGAAGCAGCAGAACCAGGATTTGAACTCTGATGACGAAATCCCCACCCCTCCTGCCATTTCAGCTGCTGGCTCTGAGGAGGGCTGGTTTCTGGAGGCCGTTAAAGGGGACCACAGGCCTTGGGCCTTGATGTGGCAAGTTTTAGGGAGTTGTCTTAGGCCCTGGCGAATCAGTTAGTGTTGTGTGTGTGCATGCACACGGGCAAGCCCGTATGGCTGATATAAGAAGAGACATTTTAGGCAGTTAGCTCTCAGTAAAGGATGGATGGAGGGGACCAAGGCAGTAGCCCTGCAAGGAGGCTCTTTCCATCATCCAGATCTGGCAGAGGTGAACTCTCCCTATGGAGCCTTTTCAGCTCTCTCCCTGAGCTGGGACTGCGCCAGAGCCTGTGTGTCCCAGGCTGGACAGTGAGTCAGGAGGCCACCAGCTAGAGGACAAATGCCATGGTCACTGCTCTTGAAGGAGCTGCCCTGGCAGCTGACCCATACCTTCTGGGACTGCCAGAGGGGCCACAGGGTCCTCATCTCCTCCTCATACGGAACTTGTGGCCTTCCTTCCCCTCCTGGGAGAAGCGGAGTGGGTCTCCTCTTGCAAGCTGCTCAGTGCTGGGGTTTGCGGCATGGGCAGGGTGGATGTGATTGTGGTGGCTTTTGATGCCTTATCCCTGTCTCCTCATGAGCCAGAGGATTGTCATTACTGGTGATGGCCCCAGTAGAAGGGATGATGTGGAAGAGTCTCAGGCCTGTCCAGTCTCACAACAAACATAATTGCCAACACTGACTGATTGCTTTTGTGACAGCAGCTCATCTTAGCTTGGGGTTGTCCCAGAAGCAGACTCCAAGACAAAAATTGGAGTGAAAGGGGTTTTGTGGGAAGCTGAGGTGTTGCCAGGACGGAAGTGGGGATGTGATTCAGGGAAGAGGAGGCAGTTGGTGACTCTGTGCTCTTAAACCAACTGCCACTGTGGGCGAAGGAAACTTAATGCCACTGTGGGAAAACTGGGAAATGGGGCCAAGTACTCGCCTTAGAATTGTCCCACCCAAGGGAGAAGGTAGGGTATTTATATGCCAGTGTCCTAACTTTTTCAATTGATGGCTGCTCCTGGGGGCTGTTATTTCCCGAGACTTCAGGGAAAGAGCCCTTGGGCACAGATGCAAATACTGTGAGTTGCAAGTCAGGCAGGAGCAAGAGGAAAGACCTGAAGGGAACTGGCAGGGCACAGCATACTCCACAGGCATCATCTCATATAATCCTCTCAACTGCCCTATGAGGGAAAGTACTATTATTCTCATTTCCCATTTTACAGAGGAGCGAACTGAGGCCAGAGAGGTTAAGTTACATGCCTAAGGTCACACAGAGAGTACGAGGCAGAGCCAAGAACACAAGTCAGGGCTGACTCCAGAACCCAAGCGCCTAACCCCAGCATCCCGTTGCTCTCTGTAAGGAGAAACCTTTCCCAAAGGTTCCCGACCTAGTAGCTTACTGCTCCTCTCAGCATTCCCAAATGGGAGGCAGATGAGGAACTCTAGCAGGTCAAGGAACTACATATTTGTTGTTTCCTCCATCCCAAGTGTGCATGAGATGTGTTCAAACGCATGGTTGCATTTAGTCCACACAACAGCTCAGCAAGTGGGTATTCCTTTTCCCATTGTTTCCAGATGTAGAAACCAAGATTCAGAGATGTTAAGTTACTTACCCAGGATCACACAGCAGGACAGTGGCTGAGCTGGGAATGGAGCTCAGGTGTCATCAGAGACACACACCTTCAATTCTACAGGCGTCTCAGAGGCAAGCTACCCAGGAGGAGGGGCCGGCACTGCTCCTCTGACCTCAGCCAGTCCTCCATTTCACCTCCAGCTCTGGCAGCCCCTGACCGAGGTGGCCTCAAGCCAATCAGATGATGGGGAGGTGCTTTTGGAAGCAGGAAGTGAGGTTGTCAGGCTCTCCTTGGTCTCACCTCTGGGAAAGGTGCTGTGCTTGCAGGCCGTGGCCTGGCAGTGGGGCCAGCCTTCCCTCCCCGCAGAGCAAGGAGAGGGCTGTGTTCTTGCTCTCCTGCTGACCTTCTTAGAGCTGCTCTGTCTCCTTCTGCCACCCCGGGTCCCCTCTCCTCCTCGCTCTCTACCTGATGCTGCTGCTTGGCAGCTGAGGGAGGTGAGTCCTCCAGGTCTAGCTGATTTATGTTCACTGTTGAAACAATAATGTTTAATCTGGAAAGGGCTAATCAATTTTTTATGCTGATTAGGAATAGGCCAGCTGTGCCTGCTTCTTTATTCATGGAGCTTCAACAACAAGCCCATTTCCCAGGCCAGTCTCCCTTGGTGGTTTATGCCACGAGAGGCCCTGCTTCAAGGAGAGCCTGTTAGTGGCTTTGCCTGTGCCACTTTGGAAGGGAAGCCGTGGTGACTCCTGTTGTGTGTGTGTGTCTCCAACCAGGAAGGGTAGCCCGACTCCATTGGAGAACCAGACTTGAGTACGTATGTATGTTTGTATGTGTGCACTCGTGCGTGTGGAGAGGTTGGCTGGTGTAAAGCTGGGCACAATTTATGGAGTATAGGATGGAAGGTCAGAGTTACAGGATCATGAAATTAGAAAGGCTTACAAAGACCAAGAACTCTAACACTCTCCTTTTACAAGTGAGGAGTTAAGACCTAAGGAAGGTGAGAGGATTTCCCTAAGGTCACACAGCTGGTTGCTGGCAGAGGGGACTAGACCCCTCATTCCACTTCAGAGTGCAGAACTCTTTGCACAGTAGTGTGAACGGTCTGAGAGGGTCAGAGGAGGGACCACGTGGGCTGCTTTGCTTATCTTATTGATTCATTACAACTCTCTGACATCTGTGAGGTGCTTATATTTTAGGTAAAGAATGAGCTGTAGACATAAGAGGTTAGGATAAAATGAGAGGAAGTTATTTGAAGTCTGGGCTGCAGCACTCAGGTGTTCTTGGAATCCATGAATAGGGTCATAGAGAGGGGGAATGTGGGCTTTCTGGAGGAGGTGAAGCTTGAGCAGGACTTGTTATATTTTAGGTAAAGAATGAGCTGTAGACATAAGAGGTTAGGATAAAATGAGAGGAAGTTACTTGAAGTCTGGGCTGCAGCACTCAGGTGTTCTTGGAATCCATGAATATCGTCATAGAGAGGGGGAATGTGGGCTTTCTGGAGGAGGTGAAGCTTGAGCAGGACTTGTGTGGTAAAGTGGAGAATGAGCAGAAAGGCATGGAGAGGACCCTTTGGGCAGGAGGAGTGGCCTGAGCTGAGTGGGGCAGGACTAAGGATGTAATATCTGGTGGGTGCCACCTGGGAGGGTGTAAGGAAAATGAAAAATGGTCAGGCTCCTTCGGCTGTTCAGAATCTTGCCAAGCATGACTTAGTCTGTCAGATACAAATATGTTAACTGCGCATGTGCACCCAGGTGTTCTTTGGTTATCTGACTTGCACCCAGGTGTCCCTGGGTTATCTGACTTAAGTATAAAGGACAAATGGCTCTGATCCACAGCGCCCCCAGAACTCCCTGGGAGGTCACCAAGGTGGCTGCTGGATCTGCTGGAGACTGCTGTAAGCAGCTGCTGCTGCTGCTGAGGAAGCCGGGGGCTGAGCTCTTGTTCGAGTAAAGCATGTCAACCTTGTCAATGGCCCCCGGGATCTTTTCCAATTACCTAGCTAGCAACCTGCATATGAGGGGTCTGTGACCCAGTCTGTACAATGGGTTTGAAGGGTCTGTGACCCAGCCCAACAGATGGGTGTCTGAACCTTGTTCCTCCAGGCCCGGGGCTGGAAGCAGGGCACCCAGGCTGGGGTGGGGTAGGTGCTCTGCCTGGATGGCTTTGTATCCCACAGGCAGGGGCTACTGGGTGTTTGGACTTTCTGCAGCCCTTCTCCCTTCTGAGACTTCACCAATCTTTTGTTATTTATTTATTGACTCTGCAGGTGTTTATGAACTTCTCTAGTGTTGGCCCCAGGGATTATGTGGGTGGACAAGCTGCCATCAAGGTGCTTTTGATCTAGTTGTAGGGAAAGGCAGCTGTTCAACGAGTGATCAGAAAAATAAAGCTTTAATGACACTTGGGATAAATGCCATGAGGAAAAGTATAGGGTGCTCTGAGTTTAGGGGGTTTGGGTGGCCTTTTTTGAAGATGTGGTGTTGAAGCTGAGACTGGAAGATCGTTAACTGGTGGGAGGGCAGGGCAGGGCAGAAAACTGAGAATGCAGAGGTGGGAGAGAGCTTGGAACTGACCAGGGACAGGAGAGGGTGAGTGAGTCTCACCCTGGTGGCAGCAGGGTGGGGGTTTGGGGTACTCTGCAAGGTGAGGCTGGAGAGGTGAGCTGGGCATGTCAAGGAGATCTGAGGCTGGCAGCCACTGACAGGCTCTATGCAGAGAATGGCACAGTCCAATCTGCAGTGGGGATCAGGTGTGGAACTAAGTGGACCACTAGTTAAGAGGCTCTGGTGGTCATCCAGGCAACAGGTGACAGTGGTTTAGACCATGGTCAGGGAGGAGGAGAGGAGTGGATGGACATATTTCAGAGACTGAATCAACAGGACTCAAGGTTGAATTAAATGCGGAGGGGCTGAGGGAGGTGGAGGTGCCGTGATCGACAGCCAGGGTTCTGGCATGGATTGTGGGGACCACCTCAGAACTGACCCCAGCTTGGAGATGTTTGGTCTACTTTCTGCTGCCATAAGAATATCATAAAAAACACCCCCCACAAAAAAAATATAGACTGGGTAATTTATAGAGAAAAGTTTATTATTGTTCTGGAGGCTGGGAAGTCTAAGAGCATGGTGCCAGAATACAGAATACTTGCTGCATCATAGCCCGGCAGAGGGCATCCCGTGGCAAGAGAGCAGGAGCATGCCTGTCAGCTCAGTCCTCTCTTCCTCTTTTTATAAAGCTACCAGTCTTATCACAAGGGCCCCTCCCTGATGACCTTATCTAATCCTAATTACTTCCCAAAGGCTCTAACTCCAATCAGCATATGAATTTAGATATTTAGTTTCCAACACGTGAAATTTTAGGGACATATTCAAACCATAGCAGAAGGGGACAGAGGGAGTTGTGTGTTAGCAGGTCACCCTGCTAGCAGTTGGGGGAAGCAATTTTCTACAGGCCTGGGATTTGTAGTTGCCCTCTCTTTCTTCAGGGTAGGACAGGTGGGTTGGTGGTCAGAAGGCCTGTGGGTCTGCCTAGGACCAAGCAATTTAGGGTTTAGCATTGAGAGGCTGAAGAGCCTGAAGTCCCCAGTTTCCAGATATTAAAAAGCATCATCAGCATCCTGATCTAACTAGAGCTGTACGGTGTGTTTCCCTGTAACTCTGTTTGTGGAAGGAGAAGGCTGTTACTTCAATAGCTAGAGCTACTTCTGCAGATCAGCTATGAAGTTGTCACTGCAACGGGAAGTCTCTCATGGGTCCCACTGCACTTCCCATATTTGGTGTGGGGCCTGGTGGTTCTGTGTGAGGTTGCAGAGGAAACCAAGCCTCTTGGGAAGAGATGTCATTTGAACTGATCAAGTTTTAGCATTTGACCCAGGGACTGGGAAGGAATATGTTTAAGAGGCAGCCAGGGGAGCAGAGGACCCTGTACCCTGGGAGAGGAGACAGGTGTCATTGCCTGCCATGGCAGGACTAGGGAGCTGTGATGTACTATAGGGAAAATGAAAAGTAAATGGTCCGGGTTCCTTGGGGGTTCAGAATCTTGCTGAGCATTTGATGTAAATGATAACTGTGCACATGTACCCAGGTGTTCCTTGGTTATTGTCTGTGTATGCACGTGGGCACCCAGGTGTTCCTGGATTGTCTGACTTGTACCCAGGTGTTCCTCAGTTATTGGACTTAAGCATAAAGGACAAATGGCTCTGATACACAGTGCCCTTGGGATGCCCCAGGAGGCCACTAGGGCAGCTGCTGCTAGCTACTTGAGCTTGCATCTGAATAAAGCCTATTAATTTTTACCCATGGCTCCCAGGACCTTTTTCCCTATTACCCAGTCTGTGAACCTGCAGGTGAGAGGTTTGTGACCCAGTTTGTACAATGGGTTTGAAGGGTCTGTGGGCCCGAGCCCTAGCAATACATGTACTCCTTCCTGGTCCGTTATTTTGGGGTTCACACTCGGCCTATGTTCCCCTCATTTTATTCTCCAACTTTCCAGTCCCACCAATTTCCTGAGAAACACAGCAAAAGACTAGAAAGTGAAGAGAGTATGACCCTAATGCTGTATGTCAGGGGTCAGCAAACTTTGTAAGAGGCCTGTATTAGGTTCCTATGGCTGCTGTAACAAATGACCACAAATCTAGTGGCTTCAATCAACACACATTTATCTTATAATTCTCCAAGTCAGAAGCCCTAAAATTCAGGTGTTGGCCAGGCCACATTCCTTCTAGAGGCTCTAGGGGAGAATCTTTCCTTGCGTTTCCCAGCTTCTAGAGGCTGCCTGCATTCCTTGGCTTGTGGCCCCTTCTTCCATCTTCAAAGTCAGCAGCATAGCATTTTCAATTCTCTCTCCCACCTCTGCTTCTCTCATCTAATTTTGGCCCTCCTACCTTCCTCTTATAAGGACCTTTCTGATTACATTGGGCCCACGTGGGTAATCCAGGACACACTCTTCCCACTTTGAACCTTAACTTCATCCATCACACCTGTAAAGTCTTTTTGTCATTCACAGCTTGAGGATTGGAACATGGACATCTTTGGGGGGTGGGGGGGTGATATTTTTCTGCCTACCACAGGGTCAGATAGTAAATATTTTAGGTTTTGCAGGCCATATATTCTCTGTTGCAACTTCATAATTGCCACTCTGGCACAAGAGATGCCATAGACAATGTGTAAATGAATGAGCATGCTGTGTCCCAATAAAACACAGCTCGACATTGGCAGGTAGGGTTTCTGACCCCAGAACCGATGTCTGTAACCACTGCTGTATTTTGCCGGGGTCAGATAGTAGTGTTTGTTGTTTCCCCCAAGTGTGGCCTTTGTCTTCCCAGTAGATCCATGGTGTAAAGTAAGGCAAATCGTAACTAAAGCCAAAATGTTTCATTATTTTAGTTATACTAAGTTTCCATTTATATTGTCGGAGCTAGGGCTCCGACCCTCCAAACCCGTTGTATAGACTGGGTCCCCAGACTCATCACATGCCAGGCTGGGTCCCCATACCCCTCACATGCAGGTCCATGTTAGGTAATTGGGAAAGATTTTGGGAGCTGTTGGCAGATGACATGAGCTCAATCCTCAGCTTCCTCAGTGGCAGCAGCTTGCTTACAGGTCCGGTAGTGGCAGTAGCCTTGCAGAGTATCCTAGGGGCACTATCAGCAGCAGCCTCCAGCAGTAGTAGAGGCATCCTGGGATGGGAGGCACCGTGGATCAGAGCCACTCATCCTTATACTTAAGTCCATAACCCAGGACACCTGGGTGCATGTGCGCAATTACACTAGACGATAACCAAGGAACACCTGAGTGCACATGCCTGTTTACATCAAATGCTCGGCAAGATTCTGAACATCTGAGGGACTCTGACCATTTTTCCTATATTTTCCCAACACATGGAGTCTGGGTTTTCCTTCCCCTAATGTTCCTGGGGCAGCACTGCAGCTGACACCTGCAAAGTGGGTCTGGAAAACTTCTTACTGGCTGAAACATACTCAGGTATAATAAGGGCTTTGGTACCTGAGCTCTTGTTTTTGGCTCTGAGGCATGGGAACATAGCTTAGGCTCATTTGCTGTGTGGCATCTTGCCATCTCCTGAAGCTAAGGAGTTTGTCCTGACAGCAAATGGAACTGCTAAAAGCAAAGGATGCTCATGCTTTATCTTCTCTCTTCCTAGAGCTTTGGGTGTAGGAACATCTGAAGGTTGTTGGAAAAAGGCCTTTGGGGTTTAGCGAGGGTGAGTCCATTGAGTCTTTGAATTCTGGGCCTCAGCAGAAGTGGATGTGAGCCTTTGTGGCCAGGCTTTCTCCCAGTGGGTGTGAGCTGTGATGAGGACCCCTTCCCATGGGGAGCCTGGGAAGCCCAAATCTGCTTGTATTCTGGTTGGCAGTTGCAGGCTCTCTCCTGTGGCTCTATCTCATGCCCCTTATTTATGGTTCACATGTGCTGTTCCCTCTGCCTGGAGGCCTTTCCTGTCTTCCTTCAGCTAGTTAACTAGCTCTTCATCCTTCAAGCTCAGCTTTGTCACCTCCTCAGAGAAGCCCTCCTGCCCTCTCTGCCCAGGTTCAATCCCTTGAACATAGGCTCTTATGGTACCAGCTTTCCCTTCATTGCACTTACTGGAATTAGCCATTTTTCTTATTTGTGATTACTTAATTAACTCCTGTCTATACCCCTGGACTTTATCCTTCAGTAGTGATTCCAGAGGGTGGTGGCTGTACCCAATTTGGACTCACTCCCTGTTGAGTCGCCAGTGACTAGCACAGTGCCCTGCACATATTAGTTACTCAGTAAATGTTTGTGGGATAAATGCACGAATGGCCTTTAGCGAACATGTCCTCCTCTATATCAAATGGGGGCAATAATATCTCCTCCACCTAACCTCAAGAGAGGGTTGAGAATTACATAAGAGCACTTCGAAGGCACAAAACATTATGCAAATATAAAGAATGACCCGTAGGGCCGGCCCGGTGGCGCACTGCGCTAGTGCGCTGCTTGGGAGTGTGGCGGCGCTCCTGCCGAGGGTTCGGATCCCACATACAGACCGGTTCCCGCTCACTGGCTGAGCGAGGTGCGGGTGTGACACCGAGGGTTGCGATCCTGTTGCCAGTCCCGGTCCGGTACGGGCGCGACACTGAGGGTTGTGATCCATTGCCGGACACGAAAAAAGACAAAAAGGAAAAAAAAAAAAAAAGAATGACCCGTGGTTGAACATTCAGTCCCTGTATAGCAAAGATATCTTGACATTCCCTGTGTCAACCAAGCTCAGATTCAGGGAGGAGGTGATAAGTCCTTATGTGGGTGGGCTTGCAGTGGAGGGTGCAGAGCTCAACCTGCCAGATTCTTGGGTCTGATCTGGTACCACCTCTCTCTTGGCCTCTGATGGGGTGTGAGCACTTAGCCTTCTGAGCATTGTGTGGCTCCAAAGGGCTCATTGCCTCTGTACTTTGATCACCCTGGGGATATCTGCACAGGCTGAGTCCTAGATGTGGGGGTCTCTGGCTTTGTTCTGCACTCGGTCCAAGATGTCTGGTCTCTTTTACCCCAGAGATCTCTGTTGCTGGCAGGGGCAGGGACATGGACATGTCACCCTGTGAGGCTGTAGGTGTTATTAAGATGGGGAACATTGAAAGATTAGATTTATGACAGCCAGCGGTGGATTATGAAGAATAATTTATCAAATGTCAGTGCCTGTAGCCTACAATTTACAGAAGGTATGCTTAAGCCGAGGAGATCTGATTGGACTGCCCCCTCCCCCACCACTATTGAATGACAGCTCTAATGGATGGCTTCCCAGGCTGGCCAGTCACACTGGCTGTTTATCTGTTTTTTATTAATCATTATTATCACAACATTTCCTTAGAGTCCCTCCACCCACAGCTCTTGAAGTGCCCAGCACCAAGAAGGCTCCCTCGGCCACCTTAAAGGAACTGTGTAGCTATTTCTGGGAGGTGTTTCAGCTCCCCTGGGTCAACTGGGAGGCCCAAAGTTGCTTCTCCATGAGAGGATAGGGAGAGTCTAACCTTAGCTCCACTTATTCATTAGGAAATGCTTACTGAGCACCAGTTCTGTGTCAGGCGCTTTAGGACAATGCTGAGCAAAAGCAGAAGTCTCTAGAGTAGAAGGGAGGAGGAGATTAAGCAATTAAAATGGAGGTTAAAGTGCAGCTGTGGCCATTGCTCTCAAGGAGGGCCCACGATCTCGGAGAATGTACCAGGGGAGGCTCTGCTGAGGAGGTGACAGTTGAGCTGTGATTTGCAGGATGAGTGAGGAATGGGAAACCTCCTGGATAGAGAGGATGGCTGTGTAGAGGCCCTGCGGGGGGTCACCAGGGAGTGTGCTGGTGGCTGAAAGAGGCCATCTGGTTGGAGCAGAGAGAGCTGGAGGGAGGGCAGAGGGAGGAGATGGCACAGGAGAGGTAGGCAGGTCACACCCTATGGATCGCGTTAAGGACTTTGGCCCTGGGAAGTGATTTAAGCAGAGAGAAGTGACATGATCTGCAGGTGTCTGGAAAACTCACCCTAGCTATCTGTGGAGGATGGGTTGGAGGAGATAGGAAAGCGGGTGGGTGGGCCACTTAGGACGCCCTTGCAGCCTCCAGGTAATTGAGGATCGTGGCTCCCACTCACTGACAGAACAGGACGGTGGTCATTATACCACTCTGTCCTCTTCCCTGGAGGCATCACGTGAGGGACCCACTACTCCTCCTGCAGTCATGGGGGGTCTACAATGGGCTGTATTCTTGACCCTTTATGTGTGTGGTTTCATACAGTAATCCTATGAGGTTGATATTAGAATAACCATTTTACAGATGAGGAAACTGAGGTACAGAGGGGTTATGTAACTTGCCCAAACTGGTGCACCCTGGAGCCAGGGTTTGAGCCTGGTCGGTCTGACCCAGAGCTTGCATTGGAATCACGATGCTATGCTGGCTTTCAGGCCTGATTGTCCTGCCTAGCTGTTCGGCATATCCTGGGGGGCACACCCACAGCCATCCTGGGTGTGGCTACCCCTGGCTTCTTCTCTACCTGTCAGCTGCTTGTCACCATCCCTTGGGAGGAAAGAAGCTTGGGCTGACCTGTGATGCCCTTGGCAGAGCCTGATGGACGACTACCTTGTGGCTGGAGGCTCTTTGGCAGTTGGTAAGAGCTGAGCATTGTGCCAGCCTCATGCAGGAACTTAGACAGGAGCACTGCTTTGTATTTTCTGGGGCTGACCCCTGTCACAACGGCCCCAGGTTCTGCTGCTAGCTCTTTGTTTTCCTCCCAGCTTGGCAGTAGCAATAGCTAATGGCTGTTCAGAACCGACAGTTTGATCCTTCAGAACCCCAGAAAGAACACAAACTCCATGAAAGACAAGGTCTGCGTGTCCTTGAGCTGTTATTGCTGTTATTATTTTTATTATAATAAATTGTTCTGAGTGGGAAGCTGAGGGTGGAGGCCTTCCCTTGAGGCAGAGCAGCTGTTGAGTGGGGCTGAAGCCCAGACTTGGGGTGGGGAGGGAGAGGCACTAGGTGGCTTGTCCTCTCCTCTGACCACCCAGGGTCTACATGGTCATATTCGAGAGTTCCTGCTCTTACTTTGCCACGTGTTCCCTTGAGGACTGGGAGAAGCAGCAGTGTGCAGGGGGTGCTGTCTCCAGCAGGTCCTGCTGAAATGCAGGTGTGCTCTTCAGAGAGGTGGTTGCCTTCTGTGGTCTCCTCGTGGCTGAGACTGTGTCTGTTTTGTTGGTGCATGTACCTGACATGGTTTCTGTCACATGACGGGCCTGCAGCGGGTATTTGTTGACTGGTTGGCTTGGAGTAAGGAATAGCAAATGGTTTCATTTCACGTATTAACTCTGGTCAGTTGGTAGTGGCTGCCTGGAGGACTGTGTTGAGAAAGATTCCAAGGCGTCATCTGGGCTCAGCAGAAATGCGTGCAGTGATTGATTAGTGATGTCTGGCATGGGTGTGCTTGGGATGTATTAGTTAGCTACTGCCACGTAACAAATTATCCTTCAAACATAGTGGTTTAAAGCAACACACATTTGTTGTCTGACAGTGTTTGTGGGTTAGGAGTTTGGGAGTGGCTTACTGGATGGTTCTGGCTGGGAGTCTTTCTGGGGCTGGAGGATCTGCTGGAGGATCAGGATGGCCCCCTATTGGCAGGAAGCCTTGGTTCCTTGCCATGTGGACTTCTCTGCAGGCTGCTTGAGAGTCTTCATGACACAGCAACTCACTCCCCCAGAGCAAGCGATCTGAGAGAGCTAGGAGGACATTGCAGTGCCTTTCATGATTCAGTCTTGGAAGTCATACACTGTTGCTTATTCAGTGTGCTGTTTCTTAGGAGTGGTCATTAATTCCAGCTCACACTCGAAGGAAGGGGAATAGGCCCTATCGCCCAAAGGGAAGAGTATTTAAAAATGTGTGAACTTATTGTAAAACCTCCACAGGGGAAATGAGAATGCATGGGCCACTTATTTGCTGTCACTGTCAGGTGTCACCTTAGAAGGTACAGGAATGACCCTGAAAAGGTGGGATAAAACCCAGACATGTTTAAGGGGGAGGAGCAATAATTGCAGCAAAATGGGGTATCAGCTGATAGGGCTGCTGTAAGATAGAGGGGTGCCTGGGGCAGATCCCTGGGGAGTGGTGCCAAGAGGAGCGGATGGGTTCCAAGCAGAGGCGTGTGAGAGGTAGTGGTGGGTTTTCTGCCCAAGGCAGACGTCAGAGTTTTGCAGAGTCCTAGCTAGCTAGAGCTATCTTGTCTGTCTTAGGCTGGGAGTTTGGAGGGGTGTGGGTAAGGTTCACTCTAGCCACTTCCACTAGCGCAGAGGGGGACTTGTCTCTCCCCGCTCAGGCACCAGTGGACGGCAGCTGGCAGCCTGTCAGGCATGGGGTGGGCCATCTCAAGACCTGAGAGCCAGATGTTGTTTGCTGCTGATGCCATGGCAACCTGCCTCAGGTGCCCTGGGCAGTCTCCCCAGCTCCTAAGTGGGAACTGCCTGGCCATGGCATCTAGGCTGGACTTACCTGCTTCAGGACAGGTTCCTGTCGGCATCTGGAGCCAGGCAGTTTGGGATTTGTGAAATGCATTATTGATATGGTAATGTAGTTTCTGAAAACAAAATCAGTCTGATGTGAATGAGTATGGGGACAACAGGATGGAATATTTGAAACTGGGCCATCTTGGAAAATCCAGGCCATCCCCCATCCTGTGATTGGTGAGCTAGTCACCATGCGGGGACCCGAGGCTGGCTAGGCTGCAGACTCCACAGGGGTTGGCTAAGACACTCCAAGTGAAACTGCCCCCTGGCCTCTCCAGAAGATCCTGATTTCCCATTGCCTTATTTTGGGCCGAATGAAGACCATAGCCAGTGCTTGTCTACTCAGTGTGGCATTTGGAAACATTGCCCAGCAACCTGGCTTTGTGGGAATCTGCTTGGCTGACTTTCTGGAGAATCACTCTGCCCTGTCGCTCAGGTATAATGTCATTTGGTCTCTCGATTCCCAGACCCCAGCTGAAGCCAGACTGCTAAAGACTCAACTGGCTCCAGTCTGACAAGCCCTTAGGGGATGACACATTTCTTCTTGCCCTCTGATGTTTTTGTGCTCATAAAAAGACAAACACCTCTCCCATTCCTTTACACACACACACACACACACACACGCACACGCACACGCACACGCACACACACACACACTGTGCTCATAAAAAGACAAACACCTCTCCCATTCCTTTACACACACACACACACACACACACATGCACACGCACACGCACACACACACACACAGAGAGAGAGAGAGAGAGAGAGAGAGAGAAACTAAACCATATAAAGCCGGAGAAACTTTTTTCCTGATTATTTTTCCTTTTCCAGACAGGGACATCGATATATTTGAATCATGGGCTGACAGTAATTAAAAAGCACATAACTAGTCATTTTAAAATGCACTTGTTTTACTTAATTGATTTTGCCGCCAGATCCAGAGGGAAGAAAAAGGAACAGGGAGAAAGAAAGCCTTAGAAAGGGAGACAAGTTCCTGTGAGTGACTGGAGGCAGCTGAGGGCCCTGCTTGAGTCTAATTGCTGCAAATGCTGCAGTTTGTTTCTGCTAATGGTTTTCTGCTGAAAGGGCTGGGGGATGAGGCCTGATTAGAGGGGGTTGGCGTTTGTTTCAGCTGCATGGGGGGTATAATTCTGTTCGTGGGACGGGGTCTTTTTTTCCTTACTATCTATCAGCATAAAGTACTTCCACTGAACACTTCGAATCAAGGTTCCATTTAGAGATACTTTATTCATATTTAATTACAGGCTGCAGCACCAATCTTTAATTACCTTTTTTATAAGCCAGCTAGGAACATCCACTAGCAATCAATTATTGCGTATGTATATGTGTGTGTGCCCGCACAAGCACAGGAGGGTGTGGGCGTGCGGCTTGCTTCCTGATGCAGAGGGAAAGCAGGGCTGTGGCACTGGGGTGGGGGGATTGGTGGGGGGGTCTGCTTGACAGGCTCCCTGGACCGAGTGAGTAGTGCGTCTTTGCTTCCCATGCCTCTCTCTGCTTTCACTGGTAAAATTGTCAATTTGGGCAAGTCCATACAGCTGGGCCTTGTTTAGGGTGCTGAGGTGGCAGCTGGGCTTGGGTGGTATCTTGGGGCCCCCTCGATCCCCTGGTGGGGGCAGGGAATTGTGGGAAGCCCCTTCCTGTCCCCTGGGGACATGGCTTCCTCTGGCCCTGGAGATGAGGATGTGCTTGCCTCTGCCTTTCCCTTCCCCCACCTCTCCGTGGGGTGCTCTGGCAGCTGTTGTTTCTTGCCTCACAGCCCTAGCGATGCCATGTCACTCTTCAGTTGCCATGACTCTGCAGTGCTCCTGCAGTGACACCGGTGTGAAGACTGGTTGTCCTTTGTAGAAACAGCAGAAATTCCTGGGAGCCAGGTAGAGGCTTGGGGTACGGAGCGAGGTCAGATGACCCCCAGGTCCCTTTGCAGCAGGAAGATTGGGCCATTCTAGCTGCCTGGGAGATGAGGGTCTGAGTTCACAGCTCTCTTCAGGAAACGTTCTCCTTCAGGAACTACCAGAGGGTTTCTGAAGGGGTTTGGTGTTGATCTCATTATGTAATGGCCGCGAGCAATGCTGAAGCTCCACCTTCCCTTCTTTTCCTGGACCCTGTCCCAGCAAGAGGGCAGGGAGGAGATGGAACTCACACTTACTGAGTGCCTTGGGGGGGGTGCTGGGCACCAGGCCCATGTTTCTTTCATTTATCCCAGCTGGGGCTTGAGAACACACTTTATCTGTCAGAGCCCCTTCAGTTGTGTGTGACAGAAAACTTAAACTGACATAAGCAAAAAAAGGAATTACAGGGTGGGTAGTCAGGCATGGCTAGATCAAGGGCCCAAACCTGCCCAGGATTCACTCCCTCTGTCTCTTGGCTCTGCTTTCTTCTTTGTTGCTACTCTGTGACCCTTGGTGGCTCCAGGCTTACATTTTTATGTTCAAATTCAACAGAAAGAAACTCTTCTCCTATAGTTGAAACAAAAGCAAAACAGTTGAGGCTGGTAGGGCCAGTTGGGTCACGTGTCCACTTCTGAGCCAATCAGCGTGGCCAGGGTACTCAGGGTTCTGGTTGGCTGGGCTGGGGTCTACACCCACCCTGGAGTAACAGGTGGAGTCTGCCTAGGTGAATCCCATGCATGATGTGTGGTTTTGCTGTTTTGCAAAGTTACACATTTGAGGTCTTTGGATTAGTAGGAGTGTGGGGGCAGCAAAGTCTAGCCACTTCAAAGGGAAGAAAGAGTTGATTCAGTTCTTCTGCAATGGAAAGAATAGCTGATTTAGTCATTCAACAATTCTTATATCTGGCACTGACTAGTTCCAGCCCTGTTCTAGGTGCAGGGGATTCAGCAGTGAACAGAACAGACAAACATCCCTGCCTGCTGGGAGCTGATGTTCCACTGGGGTTTATAGGGGTGATGGTCCTAGTGGTCTCCCATCCCAAGCCCAAGTCCAGGATAAAGGGTTCCTGTGCTGAGAGACTCAGGGTGATTGGGGTGGGTGATGTGGGAAGAATCTAGTCTTTAGGGAGCCTAGAACTCACCAAGGAGGGGAAAAGACAAGTGGGTTGTTGGGGAGGCAGGGAGTACTAGGCACTGGGAGGGGTACAAATGAAGATTTCATGAGGAGGAAGGGGACAGGGAAGCCGATCCCATGCTCATCTCTTGTGACAGAGAAGTGTAGTCCCCTCCCCATGTTGTCTGGGCCTTTGGCCTCTGCAGAATGTTGATAAATGGGATGGAGTTTAGTGAAAGCCACAAAAATGATGACAGGACTGGAGAGAGTGATTTATGAGACCAGATTAGCAAAATGATGGTGCAGCCCAGCAAACGGGGGGATGGGATGGTGGCTGTGGGTCTTGTGACTTCCAAAGTCCTAGTAGAGAAAAGGGGTTGAAGGGCAGGACAGAGTGGGAGGAAGGGGGCACAGACTGAGTAGGCCTCAAAGCATGAGAGCCTGGGAGGGTGGGGAGGGAGGGGACTAATCAGGTCCATACACATTTGTGCGTGTGTCTGTGTGAATTACTGGACTTTCCAGAATTGTGAGACCAAGCAGGGGCTTAAAGAATGGAGAAGATTAGGATTTCAGCCTTGGCCAATCTAGAGAAAGGCATTTGGAGGCCTTCCCATCAGGTAGAATATTCATATCTGGACCATGTAGGTATGACTACTCAAGCCAGAAAAAAGTTTTCCTTTGGGAAAATTGGTATGGAATTTCTGAGAGGGAAGGAGGGAAGGAAGACGGGAGGAGAAGATGGAAGAGTCAAGAGAATATTTTTTCACTTTGTAGAGAGCAAAAGTGAGGCCCAGAAGGGCCAGGGATTTGTCTAAGGCTACCTTTGGGTAGCACTGGAGATGAGGACCTGGGATCTCTGCCAGGGTGGCTGGGCCAGGAGTGGGTTCAGGGACCCATGATGAAGCTCCTGCTCAGCAGGAATAAGAGGTGGTTGTTGGGTTTGGAGTCTCTGGACCAGGGGTCTTTGGGCTCACTCAGTTGGTGGAAGTGAAACAGCTTCCATGCGATCCCTCTCTTGGGCTGCCCTGGGCCCACGTTCTGTTAACTTTTGCTTATGCACACGTGAGGCCCAGGAGGCACAGCGGTGGGTAATTGAATGGGTAGATGATGCACAGTTGTGAACGTTCTAGACAGCACTTCCTCGGCCTTTGATGGAGGTGCTTAGGGCACCGTGCACATGTATGAGGACACACCCTCCACATGCCTGGTGTGAATCCACGGCAGCAGGGGGCCCAGGCAAGGCTCTTCGTTGGCACACAACTGATGAAGCAGAGAACTGTTGAGGGGGCATTGGGCAGCCCTGGCTCTGGGCCCCTCTCACGGAATTGGATCATGTTCTCAATTGCTCTGTCTTCTCTCCACTCCCGACAGATCCATGATTTGTTCATGAGCTTTGATGACACCCCTCTGGGGGCGGCCTCCCTGGCCCAGGTCCACAAGGCAGTGCTGCGCGACGGGCGGATGGTGGCTGTGAAGGTCCAGCACCCAAAGGTGCAGGCTCAGAGCTCAAAGGACATTCTCCTGATGGAGGTGAGATCTTCCCCTTCTCCTTGCTTCATCCTCAGCCTACATTTCCCTGGGGTCCAAGCAGCCTCAGTGAAACTGGTTCAGGCTAGTGGGAGGAGCATCATCCTCTGAGCAGTGAGTGGGAGAGGAGAGACCATGATACAGGCAACATTGTGACAATCCTGCAACCACAGGACCCCATGGTGGGGCTGGTCAGTGCTTCTTGTTTTGTGCCTGGCAATTGCCTGTGATGGTCTTAGAACATGCAGAGCAGCTGCTGGGGCCAAGGGGACCTCGGGGGATGTTGTAGAAGTGACATGAACCAAAGGTGATTTCCATGGCAGCAGAAAAATTTACATTGTTGTTTGTTAATTTATAACAGAAGGGACCATGGTCAACCAAAGCATATGAAAATGACATACAGATCATGGCAAGTTTGCTTATCTCATATTTGTTTTCAATGAATGAACTCACCTGCCTGAAGATGGCCCTGGGAAAAGCCCCAGTGGAGACTGTGCTACTCACTTTTCTCACTCCATACCCAGAGCAAGGGAGAAAGAGGGTGAGCCGGCCACTGCATGGGGCGGCAGCCAGAGCCCCCCACAGGGAGGTCAGCAATCTGTTTAACCTGCCAGCATGTCCCTCTTCTTCCTTTTCTCTTTCCCTTTCCTTTGTTCCCTTTTCTCACTGGACTCTTAGTTTATTCCTTCAACTCACCTTAACTATACTTAATGCAAATATTGAGGGTCCCTTCTGCACCGTGCATGAGGTGGGCGCTGGGGACATGACAGTGAGTAGCTCTGTCTTCATCCTTGGGGAGCTCCTGTTTAGTGGGGGAGACAGGTATGTAAACAGATAGCCACAGTGTGGGGACATGAGCTCTGTCTAAGGGATGTTTGCAAAGTGCCCTGGAGCACTGTGCCTGGATGGATGGGGGTGTCAAGGGGGCTTCACCAAGGAGATGATGTTTGAGTGGGCTTAGAGTAACAGGGTGTGCTTAGAGAACTTCAGTTAGTTCAGACGGTCTGAGCTAGGAGTGGTTGGAGATGGGGCTGGGGAGGTAGGCGGGACAGACATGGAGGCCCTTGTATTCCAGGCTGAGGCGGAGAATGGTATACACAGTCAACACTCGATGCGTATCTGTGGATCTGATTTTCTCCTGTAGTCAGTGGGGAACCATTTAAGAATTTTAATCAGGGGACTGTCATGATCAGATGTGCATTAGAAACAAAAATCTTGGCAGTGTGGAGGATGTATCGGAAGGCAGAAAGACTGTAGCCAGGAGACTAATTGAGGGGCTGCTGCATTGGTCTGGGAGAGAAATAATGATGTGAAGCAAGACAGTGTAGTGGGAGTGGAGGAGAGGGACGACTTCCAGGAGTAGAATTGGCAGGACTTTGTGACCATCTTTACATGGGGAAGGGCAAGGACTGGTACGAATGAGGAGATGGAAGCATCTTAGGTTTCTGGTTTAAATGATTAAGTTCAGTGCCTTTGACCATATATATCAGTCAAGGTTCAGTTGGGAAAAAAGAAATTGCTCTAGGTATTTGAAACAGAGAAAATTTAAGATAGAAAATGGGGTTTACAAGGGATGGAATTGCTGAGAAGCCAAATGGGATGGTGAGATGGTCACCAACAGCAGAAGCCACTGCCGCCCTCAAGAGGGAGGGACAGAGAAGAGGTGGTTCTCTGCAGCCCAGGAGCTGGGGCCACCTGGTGGAAGCTGGAACTGTGGTGAGCTGGTCCATCAGGAGCTGGATCACAGCCGTAGGACTTGAGAGTTGGAGCCACAGCTGCTGCTGAGGCAGAGGGTTTTCCAGCTGCTCCTGTCTTCCAGTATTCCACCAGTATTGCCCATTGGCCAAGCCTTGCTGGGAGCAACTTGGCAAGGGAGCCTGGGAAATGTATGTTCTCCTGACAGTAAGGGGACTGGATGGATCTCAGAGCAGAGTGAAATGGGCGATGGAGCAACCGCATTGGGGAAATATTGCTGTTGGAAGTTTAGGATAAGGATATCCCCGTTGGTCTGGAGTTCAGGTTGGAATATAGATTCAGGACTATGAGCAAGGACACTCATGGTAGCTGAATCTGGGGGAGTAGTTGAGGTCACTTAGAGAAAGTTTGTTGAGTAAGATAAAAAGAGAGGGGAGGGCAAGGGAAGAACTGTGAGGAACGTCATCATCTGGGGAGTGAGCCCAAGAGGATAAGTCCACGAAGGGGATGAGGGACGCGTGATGAGAGAGACTGGAGAACTAGGGTTGAGCAAAGCTGCTACATCCAAAGCAAAAAATCTCAAGAAGAGAGCACCGTGTCAGTTGTCTAATGCTGCATAAAGAACCACCTCAAAACTTAGTGGCTTAAACGAGTCATGTGTTTTGCTCATGAATCTGCAGTTCAGCCAGCGCTTGGGAGAGACACTCACTTGTTTCATTCAGCACTAGTGGGGGTGGCTTGACTAAGCACTGGAGGACCCACTGCTGAGGTGGCTCACTCATGTGGCTAGCAAGTGGCTGCTGGCTGTTGTCTGGGAGCTCGGTTGGGGCTGTGGGCCAGGGCATTCGTTCCTCTCTATGTAGGCCTCTACCTGGCTCTCTGGGCTTCCTCACAGCATGGTGGCTTAGTTCTGAGAGTGAGTGTCCCAAAAGAATAAGGCTAAAAGTGCATCACAGTTTTATGACCTAGCCTTGCAAGTCCTATAGCATTACTTCTTCCTTACTCTATAGATTGAAGTGGTCACAAAGACCCCCTTAGTTTGGGGGTGGGGAAATAGACTGTACCTCTTAATGGGGGAGTGGCAAAGTTCTAGAAGCATATTAGAATGGGAGATATTGTTGCAGCCATTTTGGAAAATATAGTCTTCTGGAATTAATCAACGTTGTCAAATGGGAGATATTAGTAAAGCACTGAAAAGGGTATTTTGGATTTGGTGATTGAAAGTTGTTAGGAAAAGCATCTACTGTGGCGTGAGTGGGGTGAAAGAGATTTGGGACCCGGTGAAGTGGAGACAATGTAGAATATACTCTTTTCAAATGTTTAGCCGGGGACTGCTGGGGAGAGTTAGGGTAGTGGTTAGAGCAGAGAGATTTGGGCAGGCTTGTAGCTGATGGGAAGGGAGGTAGGGAATTGGAAGTTCATCAGAAAGAAGTAATTGCTAGATCAAATCCAGAAAGAGATTCCAGAGATTGGACACCAAGAACATAGGTGGAAGCATTAGCTTTTGATTGGTCTTTGTTTTGAGACCAGAAGGAGGCCGTAAGGCTGGGTACAGATGAGTGTGTGGGGCAGAGGGGACAGGGGGAGGGAAAGTGGGCAGTGGAGTGTGTTCCAGCCTGATAGCCTCTATTTTTTCTCTGCAGTAGGAGGCAAGACCATCTGCCGAGAATGAGGGGGTGGGAGGTGGCATTTGAGCCTCAAGGGGAGTGAAGGTTTGGAAGAGCTGCTGTATGCCAGGGCAAAGAGAGCTGGCCAGGACAAGGGAGCAGAGATGCTGAGTGGCACTGGGCATCCGCCTGGAAACCTGATTTTTCTGGAGCATCCATTGGTGGCTATGAAAAGGCCATAGATAGGAGTGAACTGTGAGTCTCAGAGGATCCCTAGATTTCCTGGTCCCCAGCATCTGCTCCTGAGTCAGGCAGGACCCTGCCTCTGCCTGGCTGTGCCATCAGGGCCTCCTTGGGCTGGGAGGATGGCTGTCCCCTTTTCTCTGTTCAGCCTCACTAGCTCCTTAAGTAATGGTGGCTGTGAGGTCAATAGCAATAATAGCAGTAATAAAGATTTGGTATCTTCTTTCCTGAGATAAGGATCAGATGCTTTTCTTGGGAAGCACAGTCTGGCAGGCCATGTGCAGAGTACAGAATGGCTCCTTGGCAGTGGCTGAGGCAGTGCTGGGGCTGGGATCATGGACAGACCAGAGACCCACGCTTACAACCATCAGGGGAGCAGCTGGACAGGAGGTCTGAGGCCACGACTGCCAGGGACCCATCAGCATTAGCAACAGCACCGGTGGCACTGCCTTCTCACTGGGCATGGACTCTGGTGGATAACCTATCTGGGTTACCTTCTCTATTATAAAACCAAGAAGAACCCAACTGGAAAGCTCATTTCAATTGATATTTGAAATAATTATTATTTTTTCTGACTACAGACCTAAATGGTGTCTTGGTTTTAGGAACAACAACCGCAGAAAGGTGCTCAGGCATGCTTGGCAGGAGAAGAATGATTTCTAGAGGACGTTAGGGCTCCCTTAGCCACCAGAAACAGGGACAGTGGGGAGACAGCTGCTCTTCTGCATAGCCTTCTGGGCTTCCTTTCATGCTAATTCCAGGTGTTGTGTGCCCTCATGCTTCTCACACTATTGCACCTCCCTCCCCTCCAGCCCTGTGATTGAGCACAGCCTGGTCTTGAGAGGAAGGCAATTTGATTAAAGTAATTCACACTAAAGAGAGAGTGACTGATAGACTTAACCTCTGGATATTTGCAATTTAAGAGGCAAGCTTGTAAATTGAAACACTTATCTGCTGTAAGGCAGAGAGGGATAGAGGTCTATGGGAGTGAAACTTTGGAGAGTGAAGAGGTGGGGACTACTGGTTGTATCAGTTAGGATGCTTTTGGCCGTAAGAATCAGAAAATCCTAAAGTGGTATAGATAGTAGTAACTCATATTATCTCACATGTGAAGATACCACACCTCATTGTAGTTTGTAAGCCCAGGTTTTTTCTAGCTTTACTCTGCCATCTCAGCTTCCTGGATTGTCCTCTAAAGCTAGTGCCCCTCATGGGCCCAAAACAGCTGCAGCAGTTCCTGGTGTTACAAGTAGGTGACATCTGGATGCCTAAGAGGGAGTTTTTCCCCCTCCTATTTCTTATCAAAAAGGAGTTCCTGCCTGGCTAGTTAGCTAAGTTGGTTAGAATGCAGCCTTATAACACCAAAGCCATGGGCTTGGATCGCTGTACCAGCCAGTTGCCCGCCCTGCCCCCTCCCCAAATTATTTAAGAAAAAAAAAAAAAAAAGAGTCCCCTAGTAGAATTCCCTGTATTTCTTTTTAGCCAGAAATAATGCCCATGCCTAAAGTGGTTTTGGCAAGAGAAATGAGACCACCTTGATAGGCTTAGACCATTTGCGATTCACCTTCATGAATGATGCACAAAATCGGGGATCTGTTGGCCAGGAAAGAGGGGGAGATTGCTGTTGGGTTGGCACCCAATAGCATGTACCTTGCTAGTGTTGTGTGTCTCCTGCGAACCTAGCACTCCTCTTGGGGCAGGGGGACAGTCTCTGGGACAGACTGTTGACTGATGACAGAGAAGTGGAGGCCGACTTTCAGTAAATGGTGTTTGATGGATCTGATGGTGTCGGTGACTTTGCACAAAAGGGAAAGGCACAGCTGAGGATGTTTTTCAGCTTTGTCATTATCACCTGATATTGTCCCTTTAATAGTTGGGGCAACTCTACTTCTAGATGCACGGCTGGTGATTCTTATTGATTTGAGTGGCTGTCCAAAGCCAGACTAATTGGGCCCAGA
The DNA here is from genome assembly GCF_000696425.1 of Galeopterus variegatus. Classification (NCBI taxonomy): domain Eukaryota; kingdom Metazoa; phylum Chordata; class Mammalia; order Dermoptera; family Cynocephalidae; genus Galeopterus; species Galeopterus variegatus. The sequence continues at coordinate 125,160 of NW_007731081.1, read as the reverse complement.
GATTGGAACAATGATTCAGCAGGAAGGGGTGAACTGATGAGGTCTAGTCCACCTGTCTGCTGGCTTTGCAGCAGTTCTTTTCTGCTCACAGTGGTGGGGAGCTTAGTGGGCCATATCTTGCAAAGCCAGACTAATTGGGCCCAGAGATTGGAACAATGATTCAGCAGGAAGGGGTGAACTGACGAGGTCTAGTCCACCTGTCTGCTGGCTTTGCAGCAGTTCTTTTCTGCTCACAGTGGTGGGGAGCTTAGTGGGCCATATCTTTCTGCTATTCTCAGTGCTGGAGAGCAGAGTAGGACTCACATGATCTGAGCCAGTGGTAAGACCATAATCCCCAGGTCCCAACCACCCCGTATCACTCCCAGTTACCTCCTAAGCTTCTGAAGTCGATGATGAGCAACCCCTTGCTCTATCACCCTCAAGGAATCTAACCATGGCCATCTACTATGCTCTCTGTGTACCATGAATGAGGTGCTCGGCTATGTTAGAGCAGAACTCTGGCCTGAGCACCAGAACCTGACCATAGCTTGATGTTATCCAGCCCATCGCAAGGGTCTCTAAAAATAAAGACCTGTGATAGTCATGTTTTTGACTTTTTTTTGAGCAGCATTTTCAGTGCATGCTGTCTGTCATCTTATTTCTTTTCTAAATGTGTTGCTTGAACAGTGGGTGGCTAGGTAATGTTTGTGTTGGCACAGAATCCAACAGCTGATTTTATTTTTTAAAATATATATAAAAAATAAATCCAGAGACATAGGCCATCCCATGGAAACTTCTCTTCACCCTATAATTCTGTTTTCCAGAAAATGTGCTCTTTAATGAGTTATTAGAACAAAGATAAACCCCATGAATGGCAAGCTACTTACATCACTCTAAATTGATTATCGATCCTTGCCGAACATTCATTTTTACCAGTTTGGATTGGTGCAGGTGTTCTATCCAGTGTGCTACTTTTCCATAGAACATTATTTCTTTTATGATATGTAATAACTCGATAACAGCAACTCACATTTCTGTTGCACTTTGCAGTTTACGAAGCTCTTTCCTATGCCTTATCATGAACTTCTTATTGTATTGTTTTGTATTGTATTGCACGAGGCAGAACTGCATAAAGAAAGAACAAGAGAAATGTGGGTCCAGATCCTGTTTTGACAATTACAAACAATGTGACCTTGAGAAGTGCTTTAACCTCCTGGAAACCGTTTCCTTCTCTGTAAAATGAGCAAGAAGAGAATTAATGAAATGTATGTATATAAATGCTTGTAACACTGTGCTTGGCATGTCATAGGTACTAAATAATAATTCCCATTTTTTTTTGCTATTATAAATAACAGTCACTTATTTTCAGACTTTCATATGACTCTCCTTTTCTGTGTGGACCACAACTGATTTTTCCTCCTGTGAGCCAATGACCCTTTTATTATTTTACCTTGAAGGAACAATGAATTGCTGAATATACCTTGATTGATTCATAACGTTTCAGATCAAGTAGAATTCTGACATTCTGAAACTGCGATTCCCCAAAATTCAGAGATAATCGCTTTTTCCTCCAAAAGCTCAGAAACAGAAAAACTCAATCCATTTGGATAACACAAATGTGAACACATGCGGGAACTTCAAAAGGTTTGTAGAAAAATGGAATTAAAAGATAATTTGAATCTTTCCACGAACATTTTGAATATAATTATCTCAGAGGAGAATACAAACCCTTGGAAATATTCATTTGTTTATTGATTCATTTATTCACTCATTCATTCAAGTGAGTATTCAGTAAACATCTGCTGAGTGTTGAGTATGTGGGAGATACTGGTGAAAACATTGGCTGTTGTGAGAATTTTATGGAGAAAATACATTTTGGGAGAAAAATCAAAAAGTCAGATTGATAACACATGTTTTTGGTTGATTACGCCTGTTGTCAAAAAGAAAAATCGAGATGAATCTACTTAGGGCAGGCTCTTAAGAAGGGAATTGAATAAAAACACAAGGTGAAACTTGGAAGTTTTATTTTACTCCTCACATTAGGAAAAGCCAAAAATGGCAGCAGCCCAAACCATTTGGACCAGATGACTCTTAACCTGACCCCCTCCCCACCTAGTGAATTTCAAGGGATTAGTGCATCCTGTGAATTACGTGCAAAATTATGTTGAGTAGGTACATTTTCTGGGCTTCATAGCTGGCATCAAGTTTTCAAATTGGTGACCTGTAAAGTGGATGGTGACCACCGCCCCTCCACCAAAGCTAAGAACCACTGACTTCCATTCAGACAGACCTTCTCATTTTAAAGGAACCAAGGGAGTGATCCATTACCCACAGAATGCTTTAGAAACCAGTTTTATGAGTACTGAAAAGTTTTTTGAGTTATGAATTAGTCTACTAATTAGTTATTAGCAGTTAATATTAATCAATAAAATCTATGACTGCTTTTATGATTAATAACATTAGGTATTAATAATAACCAATCGTGCTAGTGATGACTAATTATATAATTGATCATAACAAAAAAATCTTTAACGTGCTTTTCAGTGCTCTTTGGATATTAATGATAATTAAAAATTTCACAACTAACAATGACCATACAATAAATGATGAGGGATTAGTATTTGGCCAGAAGCTTTACCCCCAGCTATAGACCTCACCAGGCTGCAGGTAGCATCTTGTGTGTACCGACGGCTGGCCAGGGTAATCACCCGTAGGGTAATCAGTCAATATTGATTGAGTCTCATTGTGGCTCCTTGCCTTGTCCCTCCTGGGCAGGCCCTGTGGAATTTAGACTGGATAAAAATGCTATAGAGCTTTTCTTGCCTGAACTCAGAGCCCAGAGAGTGGAATTCAGGTGGCTTAGATGACGTGTGTGCCCTTGGCCCAGGCCTGAGTGAGTCGCTTCTGTTTCCCGCGTGCCTGCTCTGCCCCCACTTTGGTGGCAGCCAAGGGCCATCTCAGGACACTGTGACTGGATACGATGCTGGGTCTGGTACATGTGGTCCAGGCCTCTCTGCTGCCAACTCTCCCTTTCAGTTTTGTATGACCCAAACAGAAACAAAACATAACTAAATTGATTATCATAAGGTCGCAGGTCCAGCCCAGGCAAGACTAGACAAGACTGAAAAGAAATTAGACTACAGCCTAATGTAATTAAATAGGGTTTTGGTAGAAATTGAGTATAATAACCCTCTGTGATGATACTGTTAGAGTGGCATCTGGTACTTCACCCAGGACATAGAATTTAACAACAAAAGCTGTTAAGTAATGCCTTGTGGTTAATGGCCTTGCTTGAGATTTATATCTTTTGTATCCTATGTGCTTAACACAGTGCTCGACATGGTATCCTAGACCAGGGCAAAAAGAAGCATAAGACCAGGCTCTTAGTAGGGGTTCAGTAAGTCCTTCTGGGAAGGTTGGAAGGGGAAGGTCTTTTGATACCAGCTGGCCCACAGTTTTTAGTTCTTGCTCATTGCCATCTGCTGTGGCCAGGAGTGGAGATGGGTATTCTTGGAGAACTCGGACTGTAACCTATCTGAGAATTACTGATCAGTCAGTGGTTTTCCCCAGGCCTGGCTTTGAATGCCAATAGGAGGGCTTATAGGAGAGTAGGAGTGTTGCCTTCTGTATTTCCCTCCTGGGATTCTGGAACACCTGTCATGTCCCTGGTACACCCACTGCAGAACTGTCATCCATGAACTTGTGAGACCATCTCAAATCCAGGGCCCCAGGGGTCGGGAGGGGACTATGGTGTATTCTATACATGTCCCTGGGCTGTTGTTCTCTGCCCATGATGTTTAATGTCACATCATGAAACTGACACCTGAATGCCAGACAAGTCTCCTAAAACCCCCCTTTTTCATCATGTCATCACTGAAGAATCCACAGTGGGGCCAAATAGCTAAAAATCTGAGCTTTTAATCTGGCTGGTCAAATCCCTTATCTCTTGTTCCTCTTGTCTTGTCCAACCTTGCTTTCTTCTTCCAATTTATTTTTTTATCCTGAACTATTTTAGACATACAATAAGTATAGAAAATAGTATAGACATTTAAGTACCAACCACTCAGCTTAAGAAGTAAAAAAAAAATGACAGTCACAGTTGAGGCAATCCCTCAGCATGTTGTAAACAAGACTGTGAAGAACAAATCTGGGGGCAGCAGTTTAGCAGAATGCTTAGGAGCAAGGGTTTTAAAGTTGGGGAGACCTAAGTGCAATTCTGGCTCTGTACTTCCTCGATAGGCAAATTTGGGAAAATCATATAACCTTGCAGAGCCTCGACTTCCTCATCTGTAAAATGGGGATGACAAGATGTACCTTCCAGAGTGGTTGCAAGGATCACATGGAGCAGTGAGTGAAGTGCTTAGCCCAGTGCCATGGATGGAGCTATGGTTACTGCTGGCGGCTGTTGGGCTGTCGTTGCCTTGGACTTGGTGCAGACTACAGAGATGGGCCCCAGCAGAGCCGTTTCCCTGCCCACCCTTACTCCAGAAGAGATCCAGGCATGAGGGTAGGAAATGTACCTCCCTTGGTAGGTGCCGTGAGCCAATTAATAGGGTGCTTGGTGGATTTCAGGTACTTGTCCTGGCTGTGAAGCAGCTGTTCCCAGAGTTTGAATTTATGTGGCTGGTGGATGAAGCCAAGAAGAACCTGCCTTTGGAGCTGGATTTCCTCAATGAAGGGAGGAATGCTGAGAAAGTGGCCCAAATGCTCAAGCACTTTGACTTCTTAAAGGTAGGAGGGGCAGGACAATGGGCAGATGTGATCTGGGGAAGAGTGCAGGTGGAGGGAGCATTGGTCTCTGCCGTGATCCATCTACCTTTCAGGACATGAGTTGGGACATCACCTTCCTTAGTCTTCTTACTGAGGATGAATGGTTTGTCACTAGTGATGCACATTAAAGCTTTTGGAGGCAATTTACAAAGAGAGACCAAGTGTGATTGTTGACCTGTCAATCAATTAAGCAGATGTTTATTGAATAATCTACAATTGTAAGACACTGAACACTACCCAAGGGCCTATATGCCATGGTCTCTGCCTCCATGAAGCATGGGATGATGATGCTGGTGATGATGGTAGCTAACACTATTGTACCCTGGCATTGTTCCAAAGACATGTATATTGCATTAGTTCATTAAATAACATGGTTAGCTCTGCTATAACATAACATATGTGTTCCTAGAAATCACCACAGTATGCTAAATTGCACAACAGAAACCACAGGGATTATGGGGAACATGGGGTTTTTAGACCCCATTTTGGAACTAATAAAAACAGTAACATAGTTTTACACATGTTAAAGGGCTAAGAAATACATAAGATCACAATACACATGGCACTTTACCTTGAAATCTGCTTGTGGCAGTGGCATAAGAAGGGTTGCTGCTTGTGGTTATTATGAGGTGGTAGATGGAGGGTCATCTGAAATGGGATGGAAAGTTGTAACACTAGATGTGTGACTCACCCACACATGCTGATATTTGAGGTGTGTGTGTGTGCCATACTTCCCTTGGGGCACGGTTCAGCTGGATGCAGTTTTGTGTGTTTTTCACAGGTGATAGTGCACATAAGCAATTGCAAAATTTGCTTTATAATCAAACTGTTCCCTAATATATCAATCACATTGAACAAATTTGTGTTTTCAGAACGAGTATTATAGCAGAACTGCCTGTATATAATAGAAGACTCTTAACATGGGCATCAGTGCCAAACAATACAAAGTCAGAGCTGTAAGTGCCCCGTGAGGGATACCACTCCTAAGTGCTCTGAGAGTTCAGAAAAAGGGACTCTGTGATCCGTCAGGTCAGGAAAGGCTCTGCTGGAGAGGTGGCACTGGAGCTGGTCTTTGAGACTCTTCTGATGTTCTCCATGCACTGGAGCTGGTCTTTGAGACTGTTCTGATGTTCTCCACGGGGGACACAGGGGTTGCAATGAGAGAGATGCATGCAAACACCACTGTTCTTCCAACACATTTTGTCCTTAGTGGAGTTTGTACTCATTTGTCCAGGAGTACCCCTTCAGGGCAATGATACAGGGGTTGGAGGGACACTCTGTTAGTTTACACAGAGAGCTTGGCTTTCAAATCTAGAAGAGATCAGCTGTTCTCTCTTCCCGGAGGAGGCCTGGCGAGTGCAGGAGGGAGTCACAGAGCCCTTGGGCGCTCCATGTGCTAGTTGCAGAGCAAACAGTCATGTAGCCCTCTTCTTGGGAAGGGTGGCTCAGAAGGTTGAATGGGAAGGGCTCTATTGTCTGTACTAAAGTGTTCATGGGGCTCTTGAAGACATCATGAGAAACAGAGGTAGTGTTTGTACTTCTCCTGTACTCCTGTTGCTGTGCTAGGAGCTGGGGCTTGGCCTCTGCCCTGGAAAACTCCATATCTAGTGGGGGAACAAACACACAAATGTGTCTATAGTACAGGTGGCTTAGTGCCACGACAGACACTTGCCTACCTTTCTGTGCATTCCCAAGAGGAAGTACTTAATTCCACCTAGGATAAAGATCTCAGAGAGGGCTTCCAAGAGTGTTCACTGTACACAGGGGTAGGCAGTATTTATCGACTTTTTCTCCTGTGCCAGGCGTGACGTTGAATCCCTCCAACAGCCATCATCCCATTTTACAGATGACAGTTTTTAAGTAGAAGAGCTAGGGCTAGAACTCAGATTTTCTGACACCAAGTCTGGTGTTCATCTCAGGATATTCTATTGCCTTTTACCCAGCAGGGGTGCTCCTTAGAGCCAGAGCTACGAGTCAGACAAACAACCATTTTGTCTACTGTTTCCATGGAAACAGCAAAATCGTCCCCTGACTGGGGCCAGCTAGCAACTGCCAGACCAAGACACATAATAATAATAATAACACAAATTTTTGAAATGAGGACACCAAATGGATAAATAATTAATGTACCGATTTGACCCACTGCTTCTAAAACTTGCACACCATTCCTAAGACAATGGTGAATTAAGGCTCCTGAGTAATTAATTTTGCCTAAACACATAACAAGTGGGAAGTGAATTTTGCGCTGTGAACCCAGTTCAGCTCTTAAAACTGGAGATGGATTGCTTTTGCACACTGGCACCCCATCACAACATCTGTGCGTAATTAAGCCTCAGCAAAGAGTTTACCTCTCAGTGTGTGCTGCATCTTCCAGTGCTTATGTGGGTTTAATAACCTCAGCCCTATGCTGTAAATCTCTGAGCCTCAGACAAGTGTTGAATGCAAATACGGTGTCAGGGAGACTGGGAGAAGGTGAGGGGCAGCCAGCCCGAACAGTGAAGATCAGGGAATTAGTGGATTTCGCATCAGAGTGTGTGTGCTGGGGGGAGGGGACGGCTGGGGACAAGGTAGCAGGGGAGAAACCTTATCACTGCAGCAGTTAGGACTGGAAGAGACGAGAGAGTGTTTGTGTGTGGAGGTGGAAATGGGCACGGGTCATCTCTTGAGCAGGGCCACTCCAGGGTTTCTTAGTGAGAGATATGGAGCTTGAAACTCTCAAGAAATTGTGGACAAACCCTAATGGGATGTGCGTGCTTTTGGGGAAATGTCATAGCTTCCTAAGAATCTCAGAGATTAAGGACCACTGATGTATAACGATGAATACTTAACATTCTTCGCTTGCATACGCTGTGCTAGATACTTTTAAAAGTGCTTTATATGTATTTAGTCTTTAATCCTTGTAACAGCCTGTCTTAGTCCATTTTCTGTTGCCATAACTGAATACCTGAGACTGGATAATTTCTAAAGAAACAAAATTTATTTCTTACAGTTCTGGAGGCTGGGAAGTCCAACGTTGAGGGGCTGCATCTGGTGAGGGCCTTCTTGTTGGTGGGGACTCTCTGAAGAGTCCCGAGGTGGTGCAGGGTGTCACATGGCAAGGGGCTCATGAGTAAATTTATTTCTTACAGTTCTGGAGGCTGGGAAGTCCAACGTTGAGGGGCTGCATCTGGTGACGGCCTTCTTGTTGGTGGGGACTCTCTGAAGAGTCCCGAGGTGGTGCAGGGTGTCACATGGCAAGGGGCTCATGAGCGGTGGTAAAACTGGCTCTTATGACATATCCACTCTCCTGAGAACTAGCCCATTCTCTCTGTAACCCAATAATCCACAAATGGATTAATCCATTCATGAGGGCAGAGCTCTCATGACCCAATCACTTCCCAAAAGTTCCCTCTCAACACTACTGCATCGGGGACCAAGTTCCCAATACGTGAACTTTGGGGGGCACATTCAAACCATAGCACAGCCCTACAAGGGAGTTGCCATTATTAGTCCCATGTCATCAATGGGGAGACTGAGGTCCAGAGAGACCAAATCATTTGCCCAAGGTTACACTGCTTACCAGTAAAGGGCACAGGCAGGCTTTGAATGGAGGCCATCTAGTTCCAGGTCCTGCATGTTAAACCACTGTGCCGTTCTGCTTTCATAATAATTTATGGGGAAGATCTGAATTATAGTGAGCATAACTCTCAGCCCTGGTGTGTCCCAGAACCCCCCGTGAAACTCTATGTGGCTGTCAAAATGGCAGCTGATGTTTGTCCAGCAGCTGCTAAGTGTCTGGGACTGTGTCGAGCACAGTTCTCTGCTCGTGCTGGTGGGAAGTGGGGGTGTTGCTTCCACTGTAACTGCTACCACTATTTTACAGTGATGGGGACACTGGCACTCAAACTTACGCATAGTCACACAGCTTGTAGATGGCAGAGCTGGGTCTCCAGCCAAGCAGTCTGACCCTGGGTCTGTACTGTGCTCTGCTGGGCTTGGGCTCCCAGAGGACTGCAGAGCTGGGGGATGGGCACTGGCCTGGACCAGTCAGCGGCTGCCTCGCAGGCACATTGTCCAAAGCACGGGAACAGAGTGGAAGCACAGGGTCAGCCAGGCTGTGAGGCTGAGGCCCAGGGTCCTGGGCTGGAACTTCCATAGTCTGTGCCCTCCTTCTTGGGGTCAGCAGTGGCTCAGTGTGGGAGGCGGGCGGAGCCTACAAGAGTGGGGCCTCTGTTCTGTGGCAAAGAGGTCAACCATGGACCCGGGGTCCTCATGGCTAGGATGTGACTTTGCCTGTGGGGGTAGCAGGTATCCTGACCATGAGCCTCCCAGAGTTTTGTTTTGTTTGGGGTGGGTGTGGTTCTGTAAAATTCGCCTCTTTCATTTTTCCCTTCCGTGATGGAAGAAGTGGAGGAAGGGGCAGTGTTGAGCATGGTGTGAAGCATGGTGGTGAAATTCTACCCAAGCCCTCTGGAAGGTGGGAACACATGGTGATTTAGGGGCAGGTCCCTTGTCTTAACTGAGTCATTTCATGTTGCATCTGCTGAGGGACACCTGCTCTCCTCCTCGAGCTCCCATGACAAGTGCCTCTATTTCCCAGGTTTGACATTTTGGTCATTTCAGATCTAAGCAGTGGAAGTTGAAGCAAGGGCCACATTCTTTGTATTTGGGGAGAGACTAGGGGGAGGTGGAGCAGGGGACGCCAGCACACCCCTGACCGTGATTCACAAGCCCAGAGACTCTCCAGCATTTGGGTTCCTCTTTCCATCTGTGGCTCTTTCCTGGCTGTTTTCCAAGTTGCCCCCAGCAGGCCCATCTTGGGGTTTGACTTCCTTTCTCCAGAGCCTGAGGGGCCCACTGCCAAGCTCAGCTTTCCAAATGAACCTGAGTGAAGAACTTAACTCCAAAATATGAATTCTCTTTCATTTGGAAACCATGAAAAACAACAACAACAAAACAAACTTGCACTCTTTTTTTTTTTTTCCTGACCGGTAAGGGGGTCATAACCCTTGGCATGGTGTCGTCTGCCCCAGGCTCAGCCAGTGAGCGCACTGGCCATCCCTATATGGGATCCGAACCTGCGGCCTCGGTGCTATCAGCGCCGCACTCTCCCCAGTGAGACACGGGGCTGGCCTGCACTCATTTTTTTTAAAAAGATACTTTTGAAAAATGTCAAGCAAGTCTACATTTTAAGTAAATTTAAGTCAATTTTCAAAGTAACAGAGCGTCACTGATTTCTCTGTTGGCCCAGATTTTCAAATGGCAACACTGCAGGGCAGTAGCAAACCAATCTAACACTTTGAGTTCGGTTGGGAACCTTCGTTCTGACCAGAGTGTTTCACTTGTGTGTACAGCCCCATGTATTCTCAGAGCGCCTTACTGAGATTGGGCAAAAACAATTCTCCCTTCCAGTGGGGAAGATTGAGGCGTGAAGCAGTTTAGTGGCTGGTCTAAGACACAACAGGGCAGAATTGGGAACAGGCAATAGGTCTCTTTTTTTTGTTTGTTTGTTTGTCTTTTTCCGTGTCCAGCAATGGATCGCAACCCTCAGTGTCGCCCCCGTACTGGACCGGGACCGGCAACGGGATCGCAACCCTTGGTGTTGCTCCCGCGCCTCGCTCAGCCAGTGAGCGGGAACCGGTCCGTATGTGGGATCCGAACCCTCAGCGGGAGCGCCTCTGCGCTTCCCAAGCGGCACACTACAGCAGTGCGCCACCGGGCCGGCCCCGGCAATAGGTTTCTTGACTTGAGGGCTACAATCTTATTGCTAGATGAATTTGAGGGGTTAGGGAGAGGGAAGATCTCATTTTCTGAAGCATTTGAATGAGCTGACCTTGCTTCTTGATTTGCAATAGGAAATAAACCCATCAAAATTTAGGGGGAATGTGACATACTGAAAGGCCAGTAATTCTTCCCTCCTGGCTGTGGTGGCACTGATGGGTCACTCACTCATGTGGCAGCCTGGAAGCCCTGGGTGCAGTCCTGTCTCTTGCCTGCTCCTGGGGAAATCTGTTCACTTTTTGTCTTTTGGGTGTTCTCCGAGTCAAAGGGGGTTAGAGAACGTATCAGTTATTAATGCATTTATCCGTGTGGGTAACTGAAAGCCCCCTGTAGAGTGTCTTAACTAAAAAGGATTTATTTTCCTCACATAGCAAGAAGATTTGCAGCAGTTGCCTGCTGACATTGTTTTAGTGGTTTGACAGTGTCAGGGCTGGAGTCTCTGTGATTTTCTTGGATTTTTCTTCATGGTTGCAAGATGGCTGTTGCAGCACCAGGAATCCCATTCACTTTCAAGGCAAGAAGAGATGAGAAAGAAGAGTAACAATGTACAAACATCCCTTTTTATCAGGCAAACCCCAGAATCCTCTAGCAGACTCCCACTTAAGTTTCATAAATCAGAACTGTGTCACAGGACCATACCTACTATGAGGCAGGCAAGGAAAAGTGTTTAGTGTTTTTGTCTCTGGGGAAGAGGAAGATTGGGAGTAGATGTTGGTTTAAGATCCAGCATTGTCTGCCACAGGGGCCTTGTAGGAAATTGGCATGAAAAATAAAATTTATCATCTGGTACAAATTTATTTATTCACTCAATACATATAACACACCCATTACACAGGTGAACAAACTGAGGCAGAGGGTTAAGATTCATGCGAGGAGCCTGAAATGGTCCTGGTGGTGGGATGGGGAGAGGGAGATCGCTTTTAACACCAATGCCCAGGTTTGAGGCATTTCACACATTTTCATCCCAATTCCCAATTTTAGGTTTGGTTCTTTACTGTCTGGAAGGCATTGAGGAGTGTAGAGGAAGCCATTCTCTGGTCCCCAAACAGGAGGGGGTCTCTAGAGGAGTGGGCCAGGGCCTGCCTGGCAGAGGCGGAGCAGCCTGAATTTCTCTCTTGGCCTGGCCCTCTCCTCTGCCTCCCCTCGTCCCTGCTGTGGTCCCTCTCGGGCCTCTCCTGTTGTAGGCAGTAGCGTTTGCTATCCTCTGACTTGCTGAGCCTCATTGTGGTTCATATCCCTGACTCCCAACCTCCTTGGACTGTTCTGACCTTCACTTTCCTATTGCAGATCCCACGAATCTACTGGGAGCTGTCCACCAAGCGGGTCCTTCTGATGGAGTTTGTGGATGGTGGGCAGGTCAATGACAGAGACTACATGGAGAGGAACAAGATCGACGTCAATGAGGTGAGGTCGAGAGCTCAGGGCTGCTTTGCGAGGGGATATGGGCTTGGTTGGGGCTGCCCAGCAAGGGCTGATGTGTCTAGGTGAGGCCTTGGAGTCTGGCCCGTCTTTAAATGGGGTGCATTGTCCGAAGATGTATAAACTCTGAGCAAGAAAGATCCTTGCAGGTCAACTAGTCCAACCCTATACACGCCTGAGCGGGACATGCTGAACCCCTCCCTGTGCAGCTCCCACCTGCACAAGCCATTACCTGTCTTTCTTCCTGAACTATCTGAGCCCCACACAGCTGAGTGTCCACAGAGCACAGTGGTGTGAAGTCAATGGGACCTAATGCTTCTGCCTCTGTGGGGCCTGTTCACAGTCTCCTCCTTCTACCTGCCCTCCCCTCTCCCTGCCACTACCCAGATCTCAAGGTATCAGGCAAAAAGAGGACAGCAGTAGCCAACTGTATCAGCTTCAAAGAGAAGGGAATAAAATGGGTGTCTCCCACCACCCGTCCCCCTGGTCTCAGAAAGCTGGCCAGTGGTGGTGGGGCCTGTACCCCATTTTCTGCTTCTTGGTCACCACAGGGTCCCACAGGAAGGGGTGAAGTTGTACTTTTCAACACCTATCAATTTTATAGTCCCTGCTGTGTGCTAGGTGTGGGGGTTCAGAGGGAATGAAACGCAATCCTCAGAGACCAGCATTGGAGTCAGACACACAACTAAATCCTACAGCCGTATCTTGGGCAGCAAGAGGGGTATGGGCGAGACCCTGGAGAACCATGAGGAATAGGCTTGCACCTCTGCCACGGGTGGGCTTCCCCAGCCGAGCGAGTAGGAACTTGCTGAGGAGCAGCATTGCAAGGAAGGGGAAGGGAACAGGTGAAGTTTGGCAGGGTTGGAGCGGGGTTCCCTGGCATGTGGGGAGATAAGATGGACGGGCAGATGGTGCAGGTCATTGGTTTGGTCCTGGAGATACTGGGGAGCCATTGAAGGGTTTTGAGGAGTGCAGTGATGTGATCTGCCACTCCAGTTGGTGGGAGGGAGGAATGGAAGGGACCAGACCCAGTGGAGGTGATCTTTCCTGCTCCCCTCTTGCCAGGCAGCACCCCAAGATGAGCATGTGGTCCCAGTGGTGAGATGGCCTGGAGCAAAAGGCACACCTTGGCTCAGCAGATGAGCCTGGTGGAACGGTTGGGGGTGTGGTGGCTGCACAGGCTCCTGGAAGCTGTGTGGCCTCTGTAAATGGGATGAGGATAGTGCCTGCCTCTGAGAGGGTGAGGACTGCGTGAGTTAGTGCACAGGCAGTGCTTAGTGCACACAGTGCCTGGGGTGTCGTTAGCACCCCGGAATGGTAGCCAGATTGTGGTCGTGGTTTTCATTATTATCTTTGGGCCCTGTCCTTTCCTCCTTTGTCTCCTTTTACCATTAGCATTTACTGAATGCCTAACTCCCTGCATCAGGCCCTTTTCTCCGTAGTAAACTTATGAGGGAGGTCTTATTGTTTCCATTTTGCAGATGAGGAATCAGAGACTCAGAGAGGGAAGGTAACTTGGTGAAGGTCACACAGCGAGTAGAACTGGGGTTGGGACCTGGGTTTCTCTGATTCCCCTCTCCTCTAGGCCGCAGAAGCAGGGGCTGCATCAGAGCTCACAGAGCTGCCGCTGGGAATGTGGCTGGGGAAGGTTCAGCTGTGGCCAGCTCAGGCCTTCTGGGAAAGCTGTTGTCCCCTGACTTGGGGAACAGTGCTCCAAGAACACATTTGGGGGCCGTGGGAGCTGTGTGTGGGGGGCTGGGGAGGCTGCATGGCCACAGGCCCCACCTGTTTCACCCAGAGCAGCTTGGCCATCGCCTGAGCTGCCTATTGGGATTTCCTGGAGGAGTTCTGATGCTTGTGGGGAAAAGGATCAGAAAAAGGATAATTCAACCCTCCACTTTATAGATGGGGAGAAAAGCCCAGGGAGAGCAAATGTCTTTCATGAGATCGCTTAGTCACTAGCACAACTAGGGGCTTCTAACTGCTTCCCTCCCTATTGGCTTCTAGGTAGGCACAGGGAGGATGTCCGGGTAGAGTACAAAGTCTGGCTCCAGTGAGGAAGGAATGGGATGGGATGGGAGATCTGCTCTAGCTTTTCCTGACCAGCCTTAAGGAAGAACAGGGTCTCTGCCTGCTGATTGGTAAAGATCCTAGAGGCCTCACCTCTGCTGGGTTCCTGGCATTTACTTCCAGCTGTGGTGGGATTTTCATTCCAGCAGCACCCCGAAATCTATTAATCTCTTTGGATCCAGTGACCCCAGGGCATAATGGAGTTTAATCAGAGGGAACTGATTTTCCAAGACAAGTGCAAATACAGAAGGATGTGCTCTCCTGTACTTGCTTGCTCATGGCCGAGTGAGGTGCCCGGGGGGAAGGGGCAGTTGGTCTGGAGGTGGGCAGTAGAGCTGTGGCAGGGTGTGCCCTCTGGAGGCCTGGGCTCCTCTGCTCCTTCCTCCACCCCTCTTTACCACACCTTGCAGATAAAGCCAGCTTCTGGGCAGAGCAGACCCTCACAGACATCCTTAAATTAGTGAATGGGAACATAAACCAGCCTTGTGCCTGTGTCGGCCTCTAAGAGGCAGGGCTAGCAGGAGTGTTGGTGGTTTTCTGTGGACATGCAGAATGGGGCCTGCTGGTATCAGAGTTATTTTGAAAAAACAATTAACAGTAATAAGTATAAGCAACTAATACGTGCCAGGCATGTGACACATACACTCTCTACTCCTTACAGCTATCCTGTGAAGTATATGTTACTAATGCCATTTACAGATGAGAAAGCGAAGCTTCAGAGAGGTTAAACAACTTGCCTGGTATCACACAGCTAGCAGGGGAAGAACCAGGATTTGAACCCAGGTCTGCATGACTCCTTGCTTCCCCACCTTCTCCATCTCCCTCCCTGGGATCTATCTTGGGCTGCAGTGGAACCTGGAGCCACCTGGTTGGCGGCCACCTCAGTAACTACACAAAGGAATTGGAGTGACTGACTGAGACGCTTTGTCCAGTACCCAAGGCACTATCTGAATGTAGTCCCTCTCTCCCTAGCTTATATCAAGGGTCATTTTATCCATTTTATGGGAACATTTTTGCATTTTATCATACCTAACTCTATGATATGTTGTGAGGACTGTATGGGTTAATGCAAAAACAGTGCTTACACAGTGCCTGGTGTGTTTGGCTACCCCAAATGGTAGCCAAATGACTGTTGTTATTATTGTCGGGCCCTGTTTTTTCCTCCTTTACTTCCTTTGACCATTATTACTTACTGACTGTCTGACTCTACGTGCCAGGCCTTTCTGCACTGTAAACTTACGAGGGCGTCTTGTGGCCTGCGTTTTGCAGATGGAGAATCAGAGAGGAAAGGTAACTTACCTAAGGCCACGAGTCTTTTTTTTTTTTTTTTCCTTTTTGTCTTTTTTCGTGACCGGCAACGGATCGCAATCCTCAGTGTCGCACCCGTATCGGACCAGGACCGGCTTTCCTTTTTGTCTTTTTTCGTGACCGGCAACGGATCGCAACCCTCAGTGTCGCACCCGTATCGGACCAGGACCGGCAACGGCAACGGGATCGCAACCCTCGGTGTTGCGCCTGCACCTCGCTCAGCCAGTGAGCGGGAACCGGTCTGTACGTGGGATCTGAACCCTCGGTGGGAGTGCCGCCACACTCCCAAGCGGCGCACTGTAGTAGTGCGCCACCGGGCCGGCCCTAAGGCCATGAGTCTTAATTGTACATGTCTATAAGTTTTCATATGGATCTGCCATGTAGTCAACATCCAGATGAAGACAGATTATTTCTAGACCCTGGCAAGCTCCTGCATGCCCCCTCCCAGTCAGTCCCCTCACCGTACCAGAGCTAACACTAATCTGACTCATCACCATAAATTACTTTAGCCTATTACTGAACTTTATGTAAATGGAATCATACGGTTTTGGGATCCTTGTGACCAACCAGCTGTGAGTCTTTCCTGGAATCTTTGCTGTTCCATTGGTCTGTTGGTCCAGTCTTGCAATACCACATTGTCTTAATTTCTTAATCCCTTGCCCCTGGCTTCTGGGGTTTGCATGATGAGGGAAGCTCTTTGGTATTCTGTGATGATGTCGTTAAGTACTTACTTCCATGGAAACCTCCGGCTGGGCAGTGGGCCCTGGGCTACAGCAGCAGTGCTCTACAGTGCTGCCACTGACAATCGGTGATGCTGGGAGTAGATTAGGGACAGGCCTTACTCTGTAGAGATCAACCTATTATGTCTCTTACCAACCAATGCCAAAGCAACAGGCCTCCTAGAAGACGTGTGTGTGTGTGTGTGTGTGTGTGTGTGTGTGTGTGTGTGTGTGTGTGTGTGTTGAGGATGAAGGACTGCACATTCCTGAATGTTTCAAGTAGACTCCTGAGGTTCTAAAGTCTCTTGAGGACCATGGGACTCAGCAAGCCAGTCCTGGAGTGACTCTTCTTCCCGAGGACAGCCTGGCGTGAGCATTCCTCAGGGAGGGAAGTACAGGGACAGATAGAAGTGACAAGAGGCAAAAATCTCACTCCTAATCCTGGGGTGTAGGTGATTAGTGGCATCTTGGCTGCTACAAGCTGGTGACTTTGCTGGAAGTGGCTCTAGAGAAGCCCCTCCTGAGGTGTGGGGAGGCTCAAGGACCCTACAAGTAGTCGTCAAGTTGGCCCCACTCCACTTTGAGGAGGCTCCTCGCCCTACAGCATCCTCAGGCCTACCGAGTGTGGACCTGAAGACCAGTCTAAATAGCCAGTTCCTGATAGACTTGGATAGGAAAATCCCAGGTTAGGAGGCAAGAGACGTATGTTGAAGCTCTATCCCTGCCAGTGGCTTGCTGTGTGACCTTAAGTAGATCATGTCCCCTGTCTGGTGCTCAGTTTTCTTATTGAAAGCATTGGACTAGCTGGACTCTGAGTCCTTACTGCCCAAATGTTTTATGGAACAGTGATTCTTCAGCTTTGTAGTAGCTGAGACTTGCTCATGAACCATCTGTTTCAGAATCACTAGGGGAGCTTATTTAAGAATGCAGATTCTTGGGCCCCACCCCAAACTTACTAATCAAAATATGGGGTGGGAAGGATTGCAGAAGGTTGCAAGACTTTGTGTTTTAATAAACTCTTCAGGTGGTTCAGACACTCACTGAAGTTCAGGACCCCTGTACCCCATTCCAACACAAAGCCAGGAGGCCCAGGCCACCCCAGGTGAGCCATCAGGGCTCACCCTGCTGTTTTGTACCTCCAGGTGTGAGGCAGCCCTGCGCAGGTGTGCTCACCTGCCAGGGAGCACAGGGCCTTGAGGAACAGCCTGCAGGGGCCTTCATTTGTTTGTATCTCTGAGCCCAGAAGCAGATATTACTGAGGGCCTGACCCGATGATCATATTTGCCAGTCACTTTAAGAGCTGGCGACAGTGGCTGTCACTAATCTCATTAAAAGTAAAGGTCGTGCAGGAGTCCGGTTTCCCAGGCGGGATGGAGCCTCCTCAAGCCACAGAACAACTATTGATTGCAGGACCTTTATCGAAGGTTAATTGGATTTCAGTGAGTGTGTGTTTAAGACCCTGCCTGGGCTGAGGCCCAATTTAATTCACATGAAATTAGCCAAGAGAAAGGTGACAGAGTCGGTAGTATAGGGCCAGCAGGGACAGATGACTGGAGGCTTGGTGGGCAGACATGGGTCGTCTGTGAAGATGGGGTGGGTCCAGGGAGGGGGCTTGGAAGAGAGCCAGCCTGACCACCCCAGAGGAGTGGAAGCCAGTGAGGGCAAGAGGGCTGGGGCTCCTCAGCAGTCATTATGTGGACTTTGAGTCAGTCCCCTGTCCTTGAGATTGCATTCCCTGTGTGGTGGGGCCTTTAGACCCTGTCTTTTCACCTCTCCAGAGAGTAAATCTCTGTCTTTTGTCAGGGCTGGGAGGGGATGTGGGGATTTAGCTGATACTTTTAAAGTCTTTCAACCAATCCTTTTTCTTCAGGATGCCTAAATCCCATTTTCAGAGGTGCCAGGAGCCCTCAGTTCCTATGTCTGCCTGGGGCTCTGAGATAAGCATAAGGTTCCACCACTGCCAGCCTAGGGTTCCATGTGTCCTAGCCTGCTAAATCATTTCTCAGTAGCCATCTGTTCCCCTAGCAAACACAGTTTTGCTGATCTCATTTTGTCTGCTGGTGTTGACCCTTCTGCTCTTTTTGTTGTGGTGGGGTCTTTGCCTTCTTTTTTTCCTTTTAGAGTTATTTTAGTGGGGTTTGTGAAAGAGTGGATTTAATGGCATGGGTTCAGTCTGCCGTGTTTAGCCAGAAGCCTTTGCTATGTTTCTTCTTTCCAGTAGTTTTGAAATTCATTCTATGTCATTGTAGGAGCAGTGAAGGTACCTCAGATTCACCTTTCAGCAAATGTTCATTGAGCACCTGCTATGTGCAGACACCACATGTAAGTGCTGTGATAGAGGTGTAGATGGTGTGCTCTATGTCATTGTAGGAGCAGTGAAGGTACCTCAGATTCACCTTTCAGCAAATGTTCATTGATCACCTGCTATGTGCAGACACCACATGTAAGTGCTGTGATAGAGGTGTAGATGGTGTGCGTGTGGGGGGCTTCCAGAGACTGGATGCTGCAGCAGAAGGAGCAGAGGTTTCAGGTCAAGGCACCGGGGGTTGTCTGGCTTGCTGCTTATTGGCCTGGTGCCCTTTGGTAGGTTACTTAGACTCTGAGGTTGAGTTTCCTCATCTGTGCTGTTGGAGTGATAATGGTACTCACTTCACAGGGCCATGTAGTCAACATCCAGATGGCCTATGAAGTTCTATAAAAAAAGTATTCATAATTATTCCCAAGGCCATGTTTTCCTCCACAGAATCTTTGGGAATCTTCTTTGCTCCCCTACCTGTGCACCTACTTCTGTTGTCTGTGAGTAGATAGACTTGGAGGCTGAGTAATAGCCCTGGATTAAACATATGGTAGCTCCTGCCTCCAGTCAAAGCCATGCCAAAATTTCTACCTTTCCCCTTCTTTCTGCCACCACCACCTCCAGGTTGAGTGGGATGTGTACATTTTTGCTCAGCATCCTTTCTTACCTGTTGGGCCTGTCTAACTCTCTGGTAGAAGATGCTCAGAGGACCAGGATAGCATAGCCCCAGAGGCATGAAGACCCTCATGGCTGAAATCACTAGAAAGAAAACATCTTGGACCAAATCTGTAGAGGGGCCCAGGTGCACAAGATGGGTTCCAGGAGATGTATTTCCTTGAGCAGAGATGTCAGGAGCCAGTAGAGTTGGCTTCTGGGTTCTGGTGCTGGCTCTGTGCTGTGTTGTTGAAGCTGCTCATCTTTTGAAGCGTTGGTTTCCTTTTGTAAAGTGGGTTACGAGAGAGTAACCCATGGGATTGCTTGGTGATCGAAGCATAAAGTGCTTGGTGCAATGCTGAGCCCAGCATAGTGCTCCATGCATGCTGAATTATGCTGGAACCCCAAACCTTGGCACACTCTGTGGTGCTAGCAGTACAGTATTTGCCCAAAGATGGGAGAAATGAGGAAAGAAATCCTTTCCCCACTTTTCATATTGACCTGGATAAGGTGGAAGAATATGAAGACTTTCCTATGGAGTAGGTTGTTGCCTGAGGCAAAGGATCTCAGATGCCAGTAGCTTTTCCTCCATCTCTCTGTGTCTTCCAATAGCCATTGCCCCACGACTCACTCCCACTGCCTCTGCTGACCTGGTAACTTGCAGTCTCTGGCCAGAGACCTGAGGAGGCTTAATTGGCCTCATGGATACCCCACACCCTGGCTCTCAGATGATGTCTCAGTACAATCCTAACTTATTGTCAGGGCTAGGGCTCAGACCTTTCAAACCCATTGTACAGACTGGGTCACCAGACCCCGCACACTCAGATCCACCCTAGGTAATTGGGAAAGATTCTGGGAGCCGTTGGCAGATGACACGAGCTCAGTCCACAGCAATGGCAGCAGCAGCTTACAGGTCCATCAGCTTACAGGTCTAGCGTTGGCGGCAGCCTCTCAGAGGGTCCCAGGGGCCCTGACAGCAACAGCCTCCAGCAGTAGTAGCGGCCTCCCCATGGCCCTCCCGGGGGCATCCTGGGGGTGGGGGGCGCCATGGATCAGAGCCACTCATCCTTCATACTTAAGTCCATAACCCAGGACACCTGGGTGCACATGTGCAATTACATTAGACAATAACCAAGGAACACCTGAGTGCACATGCATATTTACATCAAATGCTCGGCAAGATTCTGAACATCTGAGGGGTCCTGACCATTTTCCTATATTTTCCCAACTTGGCGGAACCGAGATGGCTCCAGAGTGGAGCCATTGACATAGGCTGGCTCCCCCTCCTGTCTCTGCCTTTTTTACACCTGTCTATCCAGGGGAAATCTGGCTAAAATGAACATCAAGAGCAGCCCCCAAATGGAGAGACACCTTGGGGGGAGGCGGCTGGACTGTGGTGCTGAAATGGGAGGACTGCCCAGGGGCTCTGCACCTGTGTGTCAGCAGCAGTTGGTAGCGCCCCCTCTTTCTCCTCCTCCAGCAGCAGCAGCCCACTCCCCAGGGCAAGGCTCCTTCCTCCCCCATCCTGAGTCCCCAGACCCCTAAGGGGCATCTTTCAGTGTAGTAATAGGGGACCCAGAATGATTAGCAATATTTCAGAAAGCTTAAGGGAGATCGTACATCTCCCCATGACAGGTCTGCCCAGACTAAATGAAATGTCATTTCTCTACTTTCTGGCTAGAATTCCGTCAGCTCAGTCTGGCTGTGCTGCTTATCTTGGCTGATCAGGAGCCCTGATTGGATCTTATATGCATCCTTGACAAATAAAAATGAATGATTACTTAATAAATGCAATTGGTTTGGCAGATACAGCCTTTCAAAGCATGGCTCCACAGAGCTCCAAAGAGCCTAACAAAAAGGGTTCTTGGTGGCACAGAGGTGTGGACTTGCTGGCTCATCCAGGACCCACTTTGGCTGGGGCCCTCTCTGGGAAACAGGAAATGGTGGCCCTGGGACAGCCAGCATCTCAGCCTGAGTCTGAGAACTTGACCAGGGGCAAAATCCTGTTCCTAATGTGAACAGGCACTGAGTACTGTGATGTCTGTGTCACCCGAGGAAAATGGCAGGAGCCGGAGAGCTGGTGCTATAGCAGGTCACAATGTTTTAAGTGTCTTCATGTCTTAAAAAGGTACAATGAAACCTCAGCTGCCAACCTCCCAGGAGTGGTATGAGGAATCAGTAACAACAACAGGGGCACCTGAGAGAGTTCACTTGGTCACACGTACTGTGACATGCTCATTTACCCTACAGTAAACCTTGAGAGCAGCTCTATTATTATTTCCATTTTACTGAAGCTGAGAGTATAAGCAAGTTGTTTAAGGTCACAAAGCTCCATTGGGAAGTGCAGCAGCAGGTGTGAGCCATAGAATGGCAGGTACTAGAAGGCTGGGGGTCATACCTGGTTTGAACCCTGGCTCTATCTCTTTCTGTGGGTAAGTTATACTTCTGTGAGTCTCTGTTCCTCATCTGCAAAATTGGTAATCATAATTGTACCTATCTTTAGGGCTGTTAATAAGGATGTCAGCTATTGTTACCAAAGCAGGGTTATTCTTGATGATTGAATTTGGAGCCAATTATAATTGATTGGGATTCAGGAGATAAATGGGGTAGGTTAAGCTTTAGAGGCAGGAACCACAGCATCTCATAAAAAC
The DNA here is from genome assembly GCF_000696425.1 of Galeopterus variegatus. Classification (NCBI taxonomy): domain Eukaryota; kingdom Metazoa; phylum Chordata; class Mammalia; order Dermoptera; family Cynocephalidae; genus Galeopterus; species Galeopterus variegatus. The sequence goes on along the minus strand of NW_007731081.1, from coordinate 103,534 downwards.
TTGGAGAGACGAGGGTCTCACTCACACTGAATGCCCTCTTACATTCACATGTTTGGCACTGTTACAAGCAAGGACATGCATAACAGAGCCAGTCTAAGGTACATAAATTATACCTCAATAAAGCTGTTTGATAAAACAGAGCCAGTCCCTGCTATCTTGGCAGTTTGTGATACTGGGCTAGATGGTCATTAATCAAATAATCACACAAATAGTGTGCTAGTGCCATGAAAGAAAAGCATGGCGTCCCATGGGGTGTATGGCCAGAGAACCTCATGGAGCCCGGGAGGTCAGAGAATGCTTCCCAGGGAGGTGATGCCGCCCTGTGGTGGGAGGGAAGAGAGGGAATGAACCAAGTGAAGGGGAGATGGCAGGGTGCTCCTGGCAGAGGGAATAGCATGTGTAAAAGCCCTGAGGCAGGAAAGTATAGGGATCACTGGAGAAAAGAAAGGGTGAATGTAGTTGGTGTGTCAGGGTGGTGCAAGGTAAGGCCGGGGGGGAGTCAGGGCCTAGTCATGCAGGACTTTGTAGGCTGAGGAAAGGAGTATTTACCTTAAGATCATAATCCTGTGTTCCCCACCCCATGGGCCCCATCTTCTCTCCTCTGGCTGGGATGTGTTTGTTAATGACCACCAGGTCCAGCTGAGGCTGAGAAGAATGCCAAGGGCGCAGCAGGTGTCCCGGGGTGTCAGCTTTCTCGGTTGAGCATCTCTGTCTCCTGGAAACCATCAACAGACCGTCTATGGTCCCAGGTCTGGCTCTATCCAGCGGCTGTTCCCTAGCTGGGAAGAGACTTTTAGATTTAATAGAAAAGGGAGTAGAGATAAGAAGACTGCCTCAGCAGGGACACTAGCAGTGACAGGATGATTTAAATGGCCTCTCCAGTGTCATTTCTTCTGTGCAGACATCATAAATCAGATTAGCATTGAGATTTGTCAGGGAGGGAAGTAGGGGGAAAGGAGAAGGGTCTGCCTGGGACTGGCCTGGAGCCAGTGGGGCAGCCCAAGAGGATATTGGTGGGCTCACCTATTCCTGATCCTCAGCCCCCTAACCCTGTTCTTTGCAGAAGCATTGGGTGGAATGATGCCCTACCCTGCACCAATGCAGCTCTTTAGCCCATTCTCAGCTTTGGGGGAGAAATGAAGAGGGACTGATAAGAGTGTAGGGAAGAGAGAAATGGGGGAAGAGTGGAGGGGTGGGTGTGGGAGGAGAGTTACAGCCATCGGAAAAAGTAGAAGCAGTGATTCTCCTACCTGACTGTACATTAGCATCACCTTGGGGACTTTAAAAAATACTGATGCCTAGTACCACCCACATTGTTTCTGAATTCCAGGTGATTCTAATGTGCAGCTAAGGTGAGAAGGACTGTATTCAAGCTAAGTTCTATTTTAAACTCAAGAACTGCAGCATCTCAAACCATCACGACCACCATGACTGCTGAGGCCCACCCTGTCCCTCTGGTCTCTAGAAAATGACCAGATTGAAGGACCAGAGTAGAAGTCCTTGAAACAGGTGTGAATGGAGTGGAACTCCGACCTGCCTTCCTTTTCTTTCAGATCTCACGCCACCTGGGCAAGATATACAGTGAGATGATCTTTGTCAACGGCTTCGTGCACTGCGACCCCCACCCGGGCAATGTGCTGGTGCGGAAGCAGCCGGGCACGGGAAAGGCAGAGATTATCCTGTTGGACCACGGACTCTACCAGGTAGAAGAGGCCTTTCCCTCCCAGCCCCGTGGTCTCTGGGATTAGAGCATTTTAACCTCCCTAATGGGCTGCAGAAACGGGAGGCAGATAGCCAAGTTAGCTGGAGAGGGCCTTGCCCTTCCCCAAGAGCTGTTGTTTTATGCAAGTCACTGTCATAAGAACTCTCAGAGCTTCAGCTTTCTCCTCAGTCATGTGAGGTTGATAACACCTCCTTTATAGGCTGTCATGTGAAGTAAATGGAAATATGCTTGTATATGTGATTGTGCCTTCCCGGGGAACCCCAGGTCAGTCCAGACTCTGGGAAGTGAACTGTCTGTTGCATGAGCTGAGGCTTCAGGGGGAGAGGGTGACTGCATGCTCAGCCTCAGTGAGGATGTAATAAGTGGTTCGAAAGGGGACAGATAGCTGATAGGAGCTGGATGGTCCCAGACTCTGTCCTCTGGAACTTGGGATGCAGACCTGGTTTGAATTAGCCATGAGCTTTTACCTGAAAGTTGGGGAGTTCGCTGCCCATCTGAGATCCAATGCTTGGTTTGATTCCATGACTCAGATGGTCCTGGGGAGGTTTCCCCAGTTGTCTTCCACTCCTTCCCTCAGGGCTCTGATCCCACATCCTGAAATCTTGGCCTTCTCTGAAAGGCTCGATAAAGTAGGATACATTAGTTTAAGGTCCACTAGCTGTTGTCACATGTAGGCCCCAAATGAATGATGGCCCAGACACACAGAGGTTTGATTGCTTGCTCATGTGCTAGTCTTGAGTGGGTGGAGGAGTCTGCAGGGCTCTGCTGCCTGGCCCTCCTTGGAGGTGATGGTGCTATTGGCCAGCCCCAGGTGGGAGGGCTTGGAGGAGCATCCACAGGAAGGTTTCTGTGGGCCAGACCTGGAAGCGGAGCTTCTGCCACTTTCCATTGGTCAGAACTCAGGAAGAGGGACACATCTAACTTTGAGGGAGGCTGAGAAAGTAGCCCATACTGGGAAGAAGAGGAGAATATAGATGTTGATGGGCAGCTAGGTGTCTCTGCCACTCAGGACCAAGGCTTGCCAGATAGTGGCTTTGAACTTGGACCTTCAGGGATGGCTGAACTTTGGGGGAGAAGCAGACATCATGGGGAGCCACAGTCCTCATTGTCCCCCTTTGCAGTGGTCCATGCCAGCCAGGGACTTAGGTCTTTGGTGGGGAGAGGAGGCTCAGGTGCAGCCACTGCTGTCCCCACCGCAGGTGCTCACGGAGAAGTTCCGCCTGGACTACTGCCAACTCTGGCAGTCTCTGATCCAGGCTGACATGAAGAGGGTGAAGAAGTACAGCCAGCGCCTGGGGGCCGGGGAGCTCTATCCCTTGTTTGCCTGCATGCTGACGGCCCGCTCATGGGACTCGGTCAACAGGGGCATCAGCCAAGCTCCGGTCACTGCCACTGAGGTAGGTGGTCCCATCCAAGCCCTGCCTTCTCCCAAATGCAAGGCACAGGGCCAGGGATGGCCTGTGGACCCTGTCCAACCAGGGTCTGAGATTGTAGACTGGTGGGTTGTGTGTGTAGGGGGAGGGGCAGAATTGGAGCTCTCTTAGGTGAGGTGGAGGGAGGTGAGGAGGATGCCCCTGGATGGAAGGGGAGAAAGGGATGATTTCCAACTGTGTCCCCTCCAAGCCTTCTCAGTCTGGAGTAGGAACAAGGTCATGTTGATGTAATAACCCAGACTTCTGTGGCTTTAGCTCCAGCCTGCTCACACAAGATTCCAAGCTTCCTCCAAGTTCTGCCCCAGGACTGTGGGAATCCTCAGGGACCATCTTGTAAATAGGTCTGGCAACACTTTGGCTGTCTCCTGCCTGGCATTGTCTCCCATTGCACAGTCCTTCTAAGGCACCATCTCCCATTACGCGGTCCTTCTAAGGCACCATCTCCCATTGCACAGTCCTTCAAAGGCACCATCTCCCGTTGCACGGTCCTTCTAAGGCACCATGCTGGGGAGAGTCCTTCACCTCCTCATGCAGTATGCAAGTAGTTCTCCTCATCCCATGTCCTCCAGATGCTTCAGTGAAACAGCTTTGTTTTGTCTTTTTTTGTAGCTCATTTCTCCACTGGACCTAGAAAGGGGCCCATGGAGTCTGGGCTGGGAGACAGATCCTGGAAACACCTCTTCTCATACTTGCACCCACCTCCGCTCCTATGATGGAGGCCTGCTGGGGCGAGCTCATTCTTTCTGGCTCAGGGCAGCTTCCTTCAGGAGGCTTCTCCATCCCTCAAGGAACTGACTTCCATCTTCCTTGTCAGTTTGCCAAATCCATCCAGACTTGCCTGTATCCAGGTGGTGGATGGACAGACTCGAGCTCCAGCTGAGGACCATGCTCACTGTAAGGGACAGTGTCTTGCTTGTGCATTCAGAAAGCCCTGGGCTCTGTTCCAGCACCTCGTCTGCCTAGTAGTGTGACCTTGGGTGGTTCTTGTCATCTCTTTGAGCTTCAGGGTTCTCCCCTGTAAGCTGCTTTGTGGTAGGTGGCTTTAGGAATGGCTGGATCCAGATTCTCAAATGATGTCATCTCTTGGCTCCACTTTCCTCCAAGTTGACATCATTCTTCAGCAAGCTTGGTGGCAATGGTGACCACCAGCTGCTCCAGGCTTCCATAGCCTTAAAGCTTGTCATCTCAGATGAAGAGAGACAATCTCCCTCCTTTGAAAAATAGGGGTGATAATTTCTGCTTTATTGATAATGCATGTAAAGTGCTTGCCCATGGTTCCTGAATTTCATTCATTCAATAAACACTTGTTTTTGCTGGAGCCCGGGCCAGGCGCTGAGGATCCTGTGATGAACAGACGGACAGGCCTTTTGTTTAGTTTGCACTTTGGTTGAGAGAGACAGACAGTAAACAAGTGAATGGACAGGTAGGTGGAATCATGGCAGGTTATAGGTACCATAGAGGAAACAAGCGGAGTGCTGTGGTGGTCTGTGTTTGGGGAGCGGTTGGTGCTCAGAGAAGACCTCACCGGGAAATGGACATTTAAGCTGAGGCCCAAAGGACAAGAAAGGCGGTAGCCACAGGAAGAGCTTGAAGACAGATTCCAGGCACGCTAGGGCCTAGGGGAAAGGAGTTTGGTGTGGTCTGGAGTGTGGTGAAGAGGGTGTTGGAATGAGAAAGAAGAACGTGGAGTGTGCTGGGTGGGGAGAGCCTCACTCAGGGCTTTATAAGCCACAGACAGAAGTTCAGACTAATTCTCAGTACAAAGCAAAGCCTTTGACAGGCTTTAAGCAGGAGAGGGAGATGCTCAGACTTGCTATATTTGTGTCTCTCTGGAGCAGGGTGAGAAGCAGTTGGTGATCGTGTAGGAAGCTGGGTCGGGACTCCAGGTCGAGAGATGCCAGGAGCTCAGACTATGCTGGGGTGGTGGTGGTGGAGAGAAGCAGACAGAGCCAAGGTGTATTTTGGAGGTGAGATTGAGAGGGCTCTCTGTAGGCTTGGATGTGGAGAGGAGGAAAAGGGAGGAGTCAAGGTTGCATCATAGCTTTAGGGGTGAGTAATAGGCTGGGGAATGGTGCCACTTCCTGATATAGGGAAGATTTTCGGAAGGACATATTTGGGGGGAGGTAGTTACCAGTTCTCTTGAGCAGATAGAGATGTCTTGGGCAGTTGAGACCAGAGTTCAGAGAAGAGGTCCAGGCTCGAGACATAAATTTGGGAGTCCTCAGCATATAGATGGTATTTAAAGCCACAGGGCTAGATGAGGTCACAAGGCACAGAGTAGGTATTCAGAATATGATATCTGTTTTTATTGACTAAAAATTTTGTTTTTGCATTCTTATTCATTCATAAAGACCCACTTTGAATGCCAGTGCTTTGAAGAAGTCTTTTCTCCGGGAAGCTTCTCCTCACCACCCTTGCTGAAAGTCATTCTAATACTTGGGGCAAGTACATCATAGTCCCTTGCAGAGTAGTTATTTGTCTGCTCACTGTGGACAGGAGCCCAGACAGAGAGTAAACTTGGCCACTCCAGGCCAGCCCAGTCTCTGAGATCTAACAGCTCTTTCTGAGCCCTGCTCTCGCTGAGAATTAGGGGAGCCACCAACGTTGTATCAGGGAGGATGTTTTCCCCAATTAACGTGGCTTGAAGAGTAAGTTTGTTCTCTCCACCACAAGGAACCTGGAGGTGGGTGGTCCAGGTTGGTTAATTCAGCAGATCAATAGACCCAGACCCTGGGCTCACGCTCATGATTCTCTTGGCTTTTTGTCATGATTCCAAGATAACTGCAGTGGTTCCAAGCTTTACATCTTCATTCAGTGCCAACCAGAGGCAGGTATGAGGGGCTGTTTTTTCTCTTATTTCTAAAGAGCAAGAAAACCTTTCCTGGAAGTCTCAACAGCCTCCTCATGTCTCGCTGGCCAGCATCAGGTCATATGTCCACGCCTAAACCAATCTTGTGGCAAGGGGCTGAGATCACTAAGACTCTGTCCTTGGGCTAGGGAGTCTGGAAGAGCATGACTCCAGGGGTCAAGTGAACAAAATTTGGGTTCTTTTAACAAAGGAGAATGGGGGGAATGGCTGTCAGCTAGGCACCCAACAGGGTCTACTGCAGACACACCTGATCAAGATGTGTCTAAGCTTCAAGGCTTAGCTGCTCTGAGAGGTGCCCTGGGGAAGTTGTTTGGGTGGGGAAGGTGTGTTTTGTTTTGGGTGAGAAGGGCTGTCACCAGGTACTCCTGACTTTGCTGAGGGGGGTCCCTGTGGTGAGCTGGGCCTTGGTCTGGCCTAGCCCTCAGGCAGGTTGACCTGCAGCTGTGGCAGCAGACAGCCTCTTGGTGTCTGGCTTCATGTTGAGATGTTCCGGTCTGATAGCTCCTGCCTGAGGGACATTTCAAGTTTCCCAGCCACTTGGTTATCAGCCACGCACATGTGCTCCTGAAAGGACTGCAAGTTCTGCTGCTGCTGCAGAAAGCAGCCGGGTGGTAAAACCTTTTGGCAGCACTGTCGGGTGCCTTGTTATGACTTTGATTGGCACTGAGCGCTTCCTCATCCCTTGTCTCTGAGGACCCTCTTGGCGCTGCTGGGTGGTGGGCACAGAGGGTATCAGCATTCCCATTTTTGGGTGAGGAAACTGAGTTGAGAAAAGTAAAAGCACTTAGGGCCACGCAGCCCTGCGGTGAGGTGGAGAGGCAGTGTACCCATGTGGTGAGGACACAGGCTTGGGAGCTGGACTGCCTGGGTTTAAATCCCGACTCACCACTTTCTAGCTGGGGACCTTCGGCAGGTTACTTAACTTCTCAGTGCCTCAGTTTCCTCATCTTAAATGGGGGTAATACTCAACCTGATAGGGTTGTTGTAAAGATTAAATAAATTAATACAGGCAAGCATTTTCAAAGTGCCTGCCTGACTTAATAAATGCTCAGTACATGTTGGCTATCATCATCATTGTCACCACCACCACCACCACCACCACCACCACCACCACCACCACCACCACCACCACCACCACCACCACCACCACCATCACCATCATCAGCAGCAGCAGCAGCATTTTTCTGGGGACTAAGAAGGGGTCAGAGCCACACTATCATGCTTTGTTGTAAAGATTAAATAAATTAATACAGGCAAGCATTTTCAAAGTGCCTGCCTGACTTAATAAATGCTCAGTACATGTTGGCTATCATCATCATTGTCACCTCCACCACCACCACCATCACCATCATCAGCAGCAGCAGCAGCATTTTTCTGGGGACTAAAAAGGGGTCAGAGCCACACTATCATGCTCAGAATTCTGGCTGGGGGCTCCTTTTGCCTGGAGCTGTGCGGAGCTCAGGGACAGAGAAGGGAGGGAAGCCAGACCCCAAACTTAAGCACCAGATGGGGCAAGGGCTATGGGATGACCAGTATCAAGGGCCAGCCCTGGCTCCTGCTCTGGGGGCATCAAGACCTTGGGGAGTGGGTGGGATGAGACTGGCTCCAGCGTGGAGAACAGTGACAAGCAATGGCAGTGTAGGCAACAGGGGTCTGGTGGGATGCAGGGTATGGAGCAGGACTTTGGAGTTGGGTTGGGCTCAGGAGCTCAGACCTATGAACTCTATCAGCCTGGGCTTGGCGGGAGGGGAGGGGGACATGACTCAGCTGCTATCAGCTTACAGGGCTCCTTCCCGGCCTGGTCTGAAATTGGTGGTTACTGAAGAAACCTTGGAGAGTAACCCAGACTGTCTTGATGTGCTCCTGTGGGCTGAGACATGCCATCCAGGTTTGTCAGGCTGCAAAGCCCCTTGTGCTAGACTTCTCTTTGGGGAGTGCTTCTAGTGGTGCCAAGGCAGCTGTGCTAGAAGATCCCCCCTGGAGCTCTTCTGCAGCCCCTTGGGGCACACAGGCTGCCCAGACCCTTGCCAGCCTGGGCCTCACTTCACACTCCGTCCATCCATTTCTGTTTCCCTGTTGCTGCTCAGGACTTGGAGATCCGCAACAACGCAGCCAACTACCTCCCCCAGATTAGCCAGCTCCTCAACCATGTGCCACGGCAGATGCTGCTTATCTTCAAGACCAATGACCTGCTGCGTGGCATCGAGGTCGCCCTGGGCACCCGCGCCAGTGCCAGCTCCTTCCTCAACATGTCACGGTGCTGCATCCGAGCGCTGGCTGAGTACGTGTGGCTCCTGCCTCTCCTCCTTTCCCAACTCCCTGCCTGCCCAGGGGTCCCGCTTACCTCCACTTTTCTCCGCCCTTCCACAGGGCCCTGCATGAGCTTCTCAATCTCCAGATCTGCCTGCAGGAAAATTTGGGTGCAGAAAACGGCTCCAGGGAACTCCCTGATGCCTTGGGGCAGTGTTTTGGGGAGGTCCATAGAACCACTTGTACTTGTTAAATCGTGGATTTTAGGACCTCAGCCTCCCAATGCAGCCTTCCAGGCAATTCTTGCTCTTAGTAAAGCTTGAAATGTTTTCCAAGAGTCTCAGCCCCATCCAAGTGTCCCCTGTGCTTAGGGCCAGAAAGCCCGGATGTGTATTCCATCTCTACCTGGTCTTGGAACTCAGCTTCCTCGGTCGGCCAGCCAGTAGACCTCTGTTCTTTCTCCTGCAAGTGTGACTGTGACTCAGGAAAGTGTGGCCAGCAGGCCCTCTTGGGATCTCAGATCTTTTTATTTTTATTTTATTTTTTTAGTTTTAAAAGATGACTGATAAGGGGATCTTAACCCTTGACTTGGTGTTGTCAGCACCACGCTCTCCCAAGTGAGCTAACCGGCCATCCCTATATAGGGATCCGAACCCGTGGCCTTGGTGTTATCAGCACCACACTCTCCCAAGTGAGCCACGGGCCGGCCCCTCTCAGATCTTTTTAGATGCCTCAGCACCCTTGCGGTATTAATGAGGAAGAGATATATGCTTCCTCATGGGGATAGGTCCACAGGAGCAAGTTTCTAGGCCCCTCAACTGAGTATGGCAAATACATTGGAAGGGCCATGCTGTGACGAAATGTTATCACCCAAGAGGAGGCCTAGATTGTGGCCAGCTCCCAGTGCATCCATCCTAGACAGGGAATGGACCATTCTGGGAAACTACCTATTGAAAGGAGATCTGACCACAAATATCAGGTGCCCACTATCAAATATCAAATTAGTTTACAGCAATATATACTGAATGCTGAAAGGTCTGACTATGATTTATTCCTCTGAGGATTCAGGAAATGAAGTTTTGAATAGGTCATCATCATAAACACCAATTTTCATCATGTCCTTTTGTTGGTGTAGAAGGGATGGGGCTGAACTGAATCCATAATGGCCTCAGCCTCCCTGGACCACCTGACCAGGTTTCCAAGTGATTCTTATCCTCAGAAAGTCTGGAATGGCATATATTTACTATACTTTGGTATAAATAAACATTGGAATGTTCTACCCATTGGGGTTTTCAGACATTTGATGCCCCGTGAAACTACTGCTTTTGTTTACCTCACTTATTTGAAAAACTTCTTTGGAATATTTGAGTTTCTCTGGTCCCTGATTGGGCAGTGGTATGATCATGTGACCAAGAGTAGTCCCCAGGGCAGGGAGCTGGTGAGTTGGCTAAAGCCACCATCTTCTGTTTTTCTAAATGACACCGAGCTAGTGTTTCTTGCCTCTTTATCTCTCCTTCCTTCTCGCCCCTCCTTCAGGCACAGGAAGAGGAATACCTGTTCGTTCTTCAGAAGGACCCAGATCTCCTTCTGCGAGGCCTTCCACTTATTGCAGATCAGCCTTCATGAACTCATCCTGCGTGTGCAGGGGCTGAGGCTGGCCAGCCGGTTGTTGGCCCTGCTTTGCTGGTTGTTTCCTACCCCGCACTGAGTGGACTTGCTGTCCCTTGCTCCTTTCTGGTGTCTTTTCACTCCTCAGTGTTTGGCCCTGTTGCTACCCAGTTGTCCTGTTTCTGCCACATGGTTGTCTGCAGCCCCAAGGCCATTGTCCGTGGCACCACTATACTCTACCTTTGGAATTCTGTCTCATACTGTGGCCCTTGTCTCAGGGCCCACAAGCTGCACCATGGAATGGCCTTCTCTCCTTCTCCAAGGAGAAGACACAGCAGCCGACTTTCCCGCTCCTGGTGTGTGCCATTGGGTTGAATGTCCCCTCACTTCTGTGTACCCTCTCTATTGTCAGGATGGACCACATGGGCCACTTAATGAGGGCACATTAAGTCATTGGAAGTTTGATTTTGTTGGAGGTGAGCACTGTCTCTGAACTCCTACCCTTGCCATACCACTCCCCAGAGGTGTCACACCTGAGCAAGGTGGTTTGGCATCTGAGGGTAGACTCAGTTTCAGCCATAAGTTCACTGCTGTCATGGTGACCCTTTGGTGTTTTATATACTGTGTTTCAATAAAAAACCCCTTCAAGTTTGCAGGGTGTGTCCATCCTAACTCACTGGCCCACAGTCTCACCCAACCACATGCCCATCCAGAGTGTGCCATGATCCCTGCCAAGGGCTCACAGTTGCTTTTGGTTGCTGCTTTCTTGGGGTTTTCCAGGAAGATCTAGGGGGAATAAGGCCAGGGCTTGGTTGGTGGGCTCTTTATTCTAGATTGGGAGTGAACCCACACTGGCCATGAGGGAAGAGTGGACCTGAACGCTGAGTGTCAATATGATCTTCTGGTTGGCTTCTTGCCCCTGTTTTCCTTCCACCCAGTAGGCCACTCCAGGACTCTTAGACCTTGGCTGCAGGAGTTAAGGGAGCCCTCGGCCAGGAACTCAGAGGCTCAGCTGCAACCTCAGACTTCGGTTCCCCTGGGTTCTCAGCTCATTTCCTGTGACCTGGGCAACGGCTTTATTCTACTGATTGTTTCCTGACTTACCCCTTTGGTTCTCATTCAGTGACCCCAGTTTCAGGCCCGGGATTCTACGTGGTTCCCCTGTCCTTATGGAGACTTTTGTCCTGTTGCTGAAACCTCAGTCACTGTGGCTGGGTTTCCACTGTGGGGCCTGTGTCATCTGTCTGAACTCTTCTTCCCTATTGCCTGCTGCCAGCGCTGCCCCTCCCCCAACTCTGTCATCTGCTCCTGTGTCTGGGACATCCTCAAACTCCTGCTCTAACTGCTGTGTCTGCGTGGTCTCCAGGTCCTCAAGATCCCAGATTTAGCAGGTCCTAACTCTCCCTGAATACCCGTGCTCACAGACAGTAATTATATTGGAGTCTGTCCCGTCTTACTTTACCCCATTCACAGGGGTAGAAAAACCTTGAACTTGAGACTCATTTTCTGTTCTCTTTATTTATAATACAATGAGCAGATTTTCTGATGACCAGAGATGATTTGCAATCCTTTTGTTTCCTGAAAGAATTAATTGTTCTTAGTGACCAGTTGGATGCACCCCGGGACTTGAGAGAATAATTTGCAATATCTGTTATTAATCATGAGGATGCATGCTGCATATTATATTTTATGGTGTCTTTTATAGCCACTGAAGTAAACATAAATGTCCTTTCTGTTCAAGGTAATGGTTACTTTTCACTTTTGGTATAACAGTTGGCTTCCCGCTGCCCTGGGATCTGAAACATTGGCACCTTGCCAGTGGGCCCAGCACCCAGCACAGTTATCCAGGGAGAGCAGAGCAAGGAGAGCTGGAGTACAGGGCAGTTTGAAAATAGGACGGGAGGAGGCTGATGTTTATCGAGTGCCGTCCATGTGTGAGGGGCCACGCTAGGCTCTGTAAATGTGTGACATCATTGAACTGTCCCATCAGCTCTACAAGGGAGAGGCTATTAGCCTCATCTTACAGAGGTGGGAACCGAGGCTCAGAGGGGGCTAGTAGTTTGCCTGTGATCACACAGCTGCTGAATGACGGCCTATGCTTTGTTTTTTATTCCACAGTGTTGTAGATATGGATTACACTTGCTCCTTGGGCTGTCTTATGTGCCTGAGTTGAGTCTCTCAAATGCCCTGATTTCATAGGAAATTGGATTTTGCGGGGAGGGAGAGGGAGTAGATGGGTAAAGGAGACAAAAAGCCCGGGAAATGCAAATGGAGTCCAGTGTCTTCCCCAGGGCCTAAGACAGGACGGACCTGGATCACTACAATACTGCAGTGCGTTCTGGCTCTAGCCACCTGGAGTTAGTGCAGACTCCACAGGCTCAAGGGCACAGGTCCCCCATAAGACTGTCCTCACTTCAGATACAAGCTGCAGTTTTGGGGTTCCCCAGACTACCTGTACTTCTGATCAACTGACTATAAATTCGAGGGTTCCCATAACCCCCTCATGTTCAATAAGTTGCTAGAATGACTTATTACAGAACTCAGGAAAGCTTTATACTTGTGATTACAGTTTTATTACAAAGGATACAACACAGGACCAGCCAAATGAACAGACACGTAAGGCGAGGTCTGGGGGGGTCCTGGACACAGAGCGTACATGTCCTCTCCTCGTGGAAGAGGGGTATGTCACCCTCTCGGCACATCAGTGTGCTCATCAGGCTTCAGCGTCCAGAGCTTTTATTGGGTTTCATTACATAGGCATGATGATGGGATCATGGGCCACAGGAATGAACTCAGGCTCCAACCCCCTTCTCTCCCCAGAGGAGGTTGGGCTGGTAACGCCCCCATCCAGAGTCCTCTAGTTAGTGTGAATGCAGGTGGGACCCAAGGGACAGACCACGAACAACAAAAACACTCCATCGCTTGGGAAAATCCAAGGATTTACAGGAACTGGGAGAAAGGGACAGGAATCAGGATAAGACCTAAAAAATCTTTTATTATATAACAGCCCTCTGGTGTGTTCTTGTCCTGTACTTGGGCTGAGATGTGCCTTTATCGATTGACTGCTGGCCTGGGCCTTGCTTAGCCTGGGTGGAGTCAACTCTGGAGCCCAGATCCAAAGGAGAACACTCTCCTAGGCCTCATTGTGTGGTTCAGAGAGAACCCAAGGGAGCTTCTATACAGAACCTTCACCCTGATCCCTTTTCTCTCCCGGGGAACTTGCCATGAGGGTGGTGATTGATTTGGGTTTGGTGCTTTCCAATAAAATCCTGCAACTTTTTCCCCGCAGCAGTGACAATGTCAGGAAGACACCATTAGCTTGCTTTGTAGGATGTTTTCTCTTTTAACACTTGGATACTTATTTCATTTGGGTGTTGGCTTTGTTGATTTAGGCAACTTGGCTCTTACCCCCTTCTTAGGTGGAGGGAAGAGGAATTCTGACTCTGTGGCCCGTTTAGCCTAGAGGCTCTCAGATATGTGCCCAGCATGTAGTAAGTATAGATGTACTGGCTAATAGCAATGTGCTTGAGAAGCATGCAAACATTTAGCATCACAACATACTTAACTATTTTCTGGGATGTTGAAATCTGTGTATTTAAAAAGCTGCACATGTGCCCATCCCCATGAGGTGCTGCCTTGTTTGATCGTCAGTTTAATTTCTGTGGTGTTCCTAGCCCACTGCCAACATCCAAGATGCTTTGTTTCAGCACAACAGGCTGCCCGGGGCCCTCCTGCCACAACTGCAGGGCTCCAAAAAGGTGAGCATCTGACGACTTCCCAGAAAACAAAAGAGACTCCCAGAGGCATGACGTAAATCCTGGGGAGTGGGATTTCCGGGGAGGTGTGGAATGACCCTCAGTGAGGCAAATATGAGGAGAGACTTCAGTGGAGCAGTGCAGAGTGACCCTTCAGCCTTAAGCAATCAGGAAAGGGGTAGCCATGAGGAGCCGGGATCTAAGTTGGGAGGTGGTGATTGGGTACGATCTTGACAGGATGAACAAAACCCCGGAGTGGCGCGTAGCCGGCAGCCTGGCATGATGGAGCCATGATGGGCTGGATCAGGAGTGCCCATAATTAACCTGGTAATCACCAGGTAACCTGGTGTCACCGCTGGTGGTAACTGGCCCAAGGGGGAAGTGTGGGAGGCTCACCTCCTCAAGCCTTAAGTCTGCAAAAATTCTGGTTAAAGTCAAGTTTGGTAAAGAGCCATTTGTGCAAAAAGCCTCTGCTCTTCTTTTCCTTTTCCCCTTCTTCCTTTTCTTCCCTTTTTCTCCTTCCTTCTCCTTGTTGCCTCCTCTTTCTCTCTCCCCAACTCCTTCCTTCCTGTGAAGCAAAGTGTAGGGAAAGTGAAAGTGAATGGTCAGGATCCCGCAGATGTTCGGAATCTTGCCGAGCATCACCTCGCCTGTTTGATGTAAATGTACTTGCACATGTGCGCCCGGGTGTTCTTTGGGTGTCTGACTCCACCCAGGTGTCCTGAGTTATTGGACTTAAGTATAAAGGATGAGCAGCTTTGATCCATAGTGCCCCCTGTCCCTGGGATGCCCCGGAAGGGCCTGGGCGGGGGCGCTGCTTCTGCTGCTGGAGGCTGTTGCTGCTGCCAGGGCCCCTGGGAGGCCACTGCAGCTGCTGTGGAAGCTGAGGACTGAGCTCACATTGGAATGAACTTGTCAACTCTGTCAACAGCTCCTGGATTGTCGTCTGTCAGTCTTCCCAGTTACCTAGCTTGCAACCTGTATGTGAGAGGTCTGTGACCCGGCTGGCACAGGAGAGGTCTGGTAACCCAGACTGTACAATGGGTTTAAAGGGTGTGTGAGCCCTAGCCCAACACAAAGCCTGTTATAAAGCTGCATAGAAGGGAGGGATGGGATCAGCCCCCGGAGAGTGAATGTTGAACCCTGGGTTGGAGCTGCTGTGTACGTTTTCCCCGTGGTCAGTGCCTCCTGGCTGGTTTATGGGGCTCCTGTGGAGTCTCCCTCAGCTCCTACTGTCAGCCAGGCCACTAAGCCTCTTTCTGCCTAGTGCTGCCTTTGGCTTGATTGTTGCACTCTAATGTTTTTTCCTATTTTTCTCTCTCCTGAGTGCGAGAGGAAAGGATAGGCTCTTATGACAGGTGAAATGATGTATGTCAAGCCACCCCGGCCCCTGCCATTTCAACTCCTATTGCCTCATCCCCACTCTGTGCATGTTCATTCTTAGAGCTGTGGCTCTCAAATGTTCACACACAAACGAATAACCTGGGATCTTGTTAAACCACAGATTATGACTCCATGAGTCTGGGGTGGTGCCTGATGCTGCTGGTCCCAGGACCACATTTTAAGTTGCAAGGATCTAAATCAGTGGTTCTGAAGGGGTGGTCCCAGGACCAGCAGCGCGTGCATCACCTGGGAACTTCTTAAAAATGCAAGTTCTCAGGCCACTCCAGACTCACTGAATCAGAAACTCGGGAGTGAGGTCCACGATCTGTTTTAATAAGCCCCCCAGGGGATTCTGATACACATACTCACCTTTGAAATCACTGATCTGTGGTTGTCTGCTCTACCTGCATGTTGGAATCCCTGGAGAGCTTCAAATGCTCAAGATTCTGATTGAATTGGTTCGAATGGGGGGGGTCAAGCATTTTTTAAAATTGTTTTATTTTTAACTTTTTATTTTGCAATAATTTTAGGTTTATATAGAGTTGCAGAAATAGTACAGAGGGGTCCAAAAAACCCTTCACCTACCTTTCCCCAATGTTAACATTTTATGTAGCCATGGTAACTTGATTAATACAAAAAAATTACCATTAGTACTATACTATGAGCTAAACTACAGTTATTCAGATTTCACCAGTTTCCTCACTAACATCCTCTCTGTATCCCAGGATCCCATCCAGGATACCACTTTGTATTTAGCTGTCACGTCTCTTTGTCTCCTCTGGTCTGGGACAGTTTCTTTGACTTTCCCTGTCTTTCATGACCTTGATACTTTGGAAGAGTACTGGCCAGGAGTTTTATAGAATGTCAGTCTGGTGTTTTCTCGTGGTTTGGGGAAGGACACGAGAGAGGCGAGGGAAGTGTCCCTCTCATCATATCCTGTCTGGGGAACACGATACCGACACGACTCACTTTTTGTTCTTAAAAGCTCCACAGTCAGGGTGGGACCTGTGCTTCAGGCTCATACACCTTCCAGGTGTCTTCCAGAGAAGGAAGAAGTGCAGCTCGTGAATTCCACATGTGGGCATTAGGCAGCACCTCCTCAAGGTTGGGAAAGGCCTGGCTACTTCCAAATTAAAGGGCTCTGGGCTAGAGATTTTGTTTTCCAGGTGTATTTGCAGTTCTAGAAGTGAAAATCACCGGGGGGGGGGGCAGGGAGCCCTCTGGCCAGTCACCCCTGTGTGGAGGGCCTGGTGTCCTCTGCACCAGTCTGACCTGGCAGCCGCTTCATGGTGCCCAGTGGGGGCAAGTCAGTGTTACCTGGGCTGCTGGCTGGCTGTGTCAAGCCCATGATGGAAGTGGTTGGTGGCTCTCTCTGGGTGGGTAATACTGGGCAGGGAAGGCCAGAGGGATGATTGCCAGCAGCATGGGCTTTCTTCTCTCCAAGGGTCACACTGGGTGGGACATGAAGCCCTTCCAGGTTCCCCAGGCTGGTGAATTGGGGATGGGTCAGGGGCACAGGCTGTTCCCTGCCCTCTTGGAGCTACAAGGGCAGTGTAGTTGGTGGGAGGCCTCCTTCCCTGAGCCTCGGGTGCTTTCTCCTTCCTCTGCCAAAGGTGCGCATAAGCACATCAAAGTACCTTCAAACATCCCTTGACAGTGGCTGCTACCATCACCGAGACAGGCAGTATAGGGTCGCGGTTAAGGGTATGGGCTCTCAAGTTGGCCTGAATCCAAATCCTGTTGCCCTCGGGGTTCTGTGTGATCTTGGGGAAGTAACCCAACTTCTCTGGACCTCAATTCCTCAATTTGAAAAGTGGAGGTAATAGTACCTACCTCATAGGGTACATTGGGAAGATCAAGTTAGATAATATTTTCAGTGGACTTGAAGTGCTTAAAGAAGATAAAGCATAGTAAGTGCTCAATAAATATTGTTTATTTTTATTATTAGCTGCTGTGGCAGACACTGTTCCCAAACCCCTTAGCTCTTGCCTGCTGCTGTGGATTGATTGAATTATGTCCCCTAAATTCCATATATTAGAAGCTTAATTACCACTGTTACTGTTGAGAGTGGGAAATCCTGTTATGGTAATTGAAAGGTGGAGCATTGAAGAGGTGATTAGATTGTAGGACTGTGCAGTAGTGAATGGATTAATAATGGTGCTCAGGGGTGTGGTTCTGAGGACTTTAAAAGAAGAGCACATGAGAGGTTATTCTCTCTCTGCTCTGCCATTTTCTGCCATGTGAGACCCCTGGGTCACTGTCACCACCACCAAGGCCTTCACCAAATGTGTTCACTGGACTGTGGACTTCCCAGCCTCTGAAACTGTAAGCAATAAATTTTGTTTTTTTATAAATCACCCAGTTCCAGGTATTTTATTGTAAGCAAAAGAATTGGACTGATACACCTGCCTTCTCTTTGATAGACTGAAAAAGTGAGGTCTTGCTTTCCCAGCTTCCCTTGCAGCTAGGGGTGGCACATGACATGAGAGGCGAGAGGGCAGCTTATGGAGGGCTTCTGGGAAAGTTCTTCAGGAACTGGTAAGGGTACAGTTTGTAGTGTTGCCCCTTCCTCCTTCCTGCAGGGGAGGCTGGTGTATGGTTGGGGGTATCTGGAACGATAGCAGCCATTTTTTGACCTTGAGGTAAGAAGCAGAACATGATGTTTTATTTGGGCACTGTTGACTGGATTATGTCCTCCCCAAATTCATATGTTGAAGCCCTGATGCCCAACGTGACTGTATTTGGGGACAGGGCCTCTAAAAAGATAATTAGGTTAAGTGAGAACATAAGAGTGGGGCCCTTATACAATAGGACTGGTGTCTGTGTAAGAAAAAGAAGAGACACCAGAGCTCTTTCTCTCCATGTGCACACAAAGGAAAACCAATGTGAGGGCACAGTGAGAAGGTGGCTGTCTGCAAGCCAGGACGAGAGGCCTCACGAGAAACCAACTGGGCTGGCACCTTGACCTTGAGCTTTTCTCACAGCTCCAGAATTGTGAGAAAATGGAGTTCTATTGTTTAGGCCATGCAGTCTATGGTATTTTGTGTGGCAGCCCAAGCTAATATAGAGATCTTGCATCCCTGGCTCGATGCTGGACAGCCCCCCTCCCAGAATTTATGAATACTGGGTCTAAGGCCACACAACTACCACTGGATGTAAAAATAAAATAAAGTTTATTACTTAAATAGTAAATAGCAAAAGGACTCCTCCAAGTTGAGAAGGGCTCAGGTTCAATCTAGGGTGAAATATAAGTGAGAGGTTGGGTGGGATGGCTCTAATTTTTACTGTGGTTGGGAGGGTGGAACCAGGATAAGGATTCCCATGTATGGGCCAGGGTTTTGATGGCTTCAACTTCTGCACTGGCACCAAGGGAGGGAGCTCTTGTGCTTTCTTCTCTGCTGGCCTAGACCTGGGGAAAAGGGAAAGAGGGAGGGGTGGGGTTTGAAAGCTGTCAGCAGTTAACATCAGAAATGGAAAATCCAACAGGGTTGGGGAGCCCACCAGGACGACGGGAGGAGCCTGGGCCTCTAATGAATCCCCTCTCCCTACTGAGTGCGATGAGTGTGGCCATGTGTGTGGGCTATTTGTAAGAGAAGACACACAATAAATATCTGTTGAAGAAATGAATGCGAATGGGCCTTCTGAGAGTTCTTTAATCAAACATTCCCCACGCCTATGGCTTACAGGTGGTTGTCAGGAGGCCTGTGTCTGGCAATGACAATTCTGACCATTTGTATTAGTTTGTTATTGATACTGTAACAAATTACTACGAGCTTAGTGAGTGGCTTAAAATGACACTAATTTATTATTTTTCAGTTCTGGAGGTCAGAAGTCCAAAAATCAAGGTATCAACCAGGCTGCATTCTTTCTGGACACTCTAAAGGAGAATCCGTTTTCTTGCCTTTTCTAGATTTTAGAGGCTGCCTGCATCTCTTGGCTTGTGGCTGCATCACTCCAGCCTCTGCTTCCTTTGTCACATCCCCTCCTCTAATCCTCCTGCCACCCTCTTGTAAGCACCCTTGTGATTCCATTGGGCCCATCTGGAAAATCCAGGAAAATCTCTCACTCTCAAGATTAATTTAACCACACCTGTAAAGTCCTTTGACCATGTAAGGGAACATTTAAGGATTCCGGGGATTGGGAAGTGGATGACTTTGGGGGGAAGGGAGCATTATTCTACCTACCACACCACTGAACCCTGTGCTAGGCCTGGGAATGCTAAGGCAGGCTTTGTTCTAAGTGGAAGAATTAGCTGTCAATAAATGACAAAATCACAATAATAAAAATAATAATGATAGCTAATTCTTACTGAGCACTGACCATGTGCTAGCCTCTTTGCGGTTTCAATTTCACTTAATTCATGTGACAACTCTATGATGCTTGCTGGTGGGCTCCTTTCTAGGGAAATCTTTATAAGGGGAGTGAGTGTTGGCAGAAATTCAGTTCTGCCCCATGGTAAGTAGAAGAACAGAGGAGGTTCTATCTTGTCTCTGCTTCTTCTCTCTTACAAGTGTTTAGGGAAAAGTGACAAGATCGTGAGGGGATTTAGGAGAGAAACCATAAACATTCAGGACATTTTAATGGGCTGATTAGAAGTGAGTTGTGAGTTGTAATAGTTTATGTTCATAACAATCTGATGGTGAGATATGCCCCCACGCTCCCAAGCGGTGCACTGTAGCAGTGCGCCACCGGGCCGGCCCCATCCCTCATTTTTAAACTATCAAATCTGTGGTCTGTTCCCTGCTCCCCCCCACCATTTTTTGTGTAAATTACTTTAAATAGGTTATCTGATTTTTAACTGAAAGAGTCCTGATCACTGCGGGTATTCTCTTTAAGGGCCCTGGGTCCATGTTTGAAGATGTGAAGAGCCTAGAGAAGTCTAGAGGAGAATAATAGAGATATCTGCAGGGATAGAAAATAAGACATCTACAGACTGGACCCTCTCCAAAGAGCTGAACAACAGCAAACAGGGCTAACTTGCAATAAATTCTTATTATTTTTGCTGTTGTTGAGATAGATAAGGGCTACTGAATGATTATATGCAATTTTCTGGTCAAAAACAACCAAAAGGCCCATGTGATTGTGGCCAGATGCCAGTCATTGTAGATATACTTTGTCTAATAGTCATGCCTGTTTCCTAGTGACCCATGGGGTTCTTAGAACAGACTATTTGGCTGAAATAGGCTTAATTTCTCTTATTGGATCAGCTACTTGCTGTCCATGCAGGTCACCCCCAGAGAGCTCGCAGGAGCTGTTACCTTAATCACAGTATTCATTTGATACAGACATCTTGGGAGCATTTAAGATAAGGGCAGTCTCACATGGGTGTTCCCCATCTGCCTGCAAGCTAGGCTGGCCAGTTCATAGGACCCATGTTGAGGCAGGGACAGATATGGGAACTGGGACTGTGTGTGAGGAAGCCTCTCTCTCCTCTCTCTGTTCCTCCTAATTCCACACGTCTGGTTGAGTGAAATGAGAGCTCGCGTGAGGGTTGTCACCTCTCCCTCCCTGTCTGGGTTGTGTCACTGTTTAGAGATTCCTAAACAGGCTGATCTTGATGGCTTACGGACCCCAGGCTCACCCCGTGTGCATGGACTCTGCTTTTCCATACAGCCACGCCCTCTGCTCTCTACCTTGGTGACAGGTCTCATGTCCTGCCTTCTGGAGGGACCCTCCCAAGACCTCTCTGCCCTCGCTGACTCCCTCCCAAGACCTCTCCACCCTCGCTGACCTGCCTCCCCTCCCAGTTCTCCTCCCAATTCTCCCCCACTTCTCTCCACTCCCACCTTCTACACTCAACTGACTACCTGTCCTGTGCAGTCCTTGGAGGGCAAGTGTCATTTCTTCTTTGTCTTTTTCATGTCTTTTTACACCACAATGGTGAAGGCTATAGTCAGCCTTTCATTTGTTATATGGCCATTTACATACGCCTCGATCCATGTGTGTAGCATGCGTTCCTTCATGCCCATTTATGAGGATGGGAGTGGAGAGACGAGATCAGCAAGACATGATGCCTGCCTTTAAGTAACTGTAGCCTCTTTGACAAAGCTGGCTTTGGGTAATGATGGGAGCTATTGCTGGTGGGAGTGTGGTGAGTTGGGACTCTGTGCTGTGGTCTGGGAGGAGAGAGAAGGGGATTTAGGCATCTCTTGGGGACCAGTGGTGCCAGCTACCAGCCCCACCGAGAAGCAAGATTGGATGAGACCATCTCTATATTTCTTTTGGGGGCCAGGATTTCCCAGAATTTCATTTTGACTGAGGGGCCTGCATTCACTGTTTCAGTGCATAGTGCCACCAGCAGTTGCCCGGTCCAAAAGCCAGGAGTCAGCCTGTACTGCTCTTTGACCTTCATAGCAACACCCCCCCACCCCCCCCTTAGACTCTACCTTCTTATATCTCTCCTATCCAACAACTCTCCTCTACGTCTCACCACCTCGGGTCAGATCTGTCTCCTCATCTCCCCTCTTGTGCTCCCTTATCCTCCCCCGACCACTACCACCAAACTGGGTCTTGTTCTATTCACCTAAAGCCAACTTGCCTACAAGCACATTGCCAAAACCCTGTTTGCCTAAGGTTCAATTCTCTTAAATAAATTTACTGTTAGGTAACTTTTAGTTTACCTGAAATTAGATATTCTTGAATGTTTTCAGATCCATTGCCTTTTTCTTTCTTTCCTTTTTTTTTTTTTTACATTTTAAAGATTTTTAAAACCAATTCATGAAAGGGCATTTGACTTAATTTTGTATTTCTTTTTATTTTTATCTTTTTAAAAGATGACCGATAAGGGGATCTTAACCCTTGACTTGGTGTTGTCAGCACCAGCTCACCCAGTGAGCTAACCGGCCATTCCTATATAGGGATCCGAACCCGTGGCCTTGGTGTTCTCAGCACTACCCTTTCCTAAGTGAGCCACAGGCCGGCCCTTGATTTTGTATTTCTAATAAGTATTTATTAAACATGCAGCTCTTTGTGAAGGATTATTTTGTATTCCTATGGATGTCTTTTTCTAGGTTACCTACTTTCATTAACTTTAAAGATAACCAATATTTAGCCATCTTGTCAAAAGACACTTTTCTCAAAATATAGCTGTCCCATCAATAAATATTCAAGACATTAATTACAATCAGTAGTTATGTACTGTGTCATCTTGATCCCTTAACTAAGGATACATTAATTTCACATGGAAAAATGGTGGTGCATATCGTTTTATGTATTAGAGACCTTGAAAAATGATGATTCTTATGTTCAATACCACACGTTTGCTAAATCTCCCCACTGCCAATGACTGGCATGTAACGTACGCTCAACTCACGTGTACTGAGTAAATGATTGAGTGAGATTCTGCGAGGCCCTAGTACTACCATTTGTAACAAAGCAATTTATCTCACAATTGAACTGTGTCAACTATCAGAGGGAGACATTTGCCTCAAGTATTATACAAGGAAACTGATGGAATGAAACAGACTGGCATCGGTATAATGAATGAACTTTTATCCCAGAAAAGTAGATCAGATTTGTCTGGGGTTCTAAAGCAGATTGGCAAATATGTGGCGTGGTGCTACCACCCCCTACCCATGGTCAGTGCAGACTCCACAGATTGATTGCTGCATTCTTTCAGATTGAGCTGGGATATGGTCCCAGATCCTTCTTAACATGGCACACCAATCGACTGCTACTGACTGAGCAGTGCTGGCCTGTGATGCTCAGTTGCTGCTTTTGCTCTCTAACTGGTCCCCAAGAGATGCCTAAATCCCCTTCTCTCTCCTCCCAGACCACAGCACAGAGTCCCAACTCACCACACTCCCACCAGCAATAGCTCCCGTCATTACCCAAAGCCAGCTTTTGTCAAACAGGCTACAGTTACTTAAAGGCAGTCATCATGTCTTGCTGATCTTGTCTCTCCACTCCCCTCCCCATAAATGGGCATGAAGGAACACATGCTACACACGTGGATCGAGGTGTATGTAAATGGCCATATAACAAATGAAAGGCTGACTACAGCCTTCACCATTGTGGTGTAAAAAGACATGCAAAAGACAAAGAAGAAATGACACTTGCCCTCCAAGGACTGCACAGGACAGGTAGTCAGTTGAGTGTAGAAGGTGGGAGTGGAGAGAAGTGGGGGAGAATTGGGAGGAGAACTGGGAGGGGAGGCAGGTCAGCGAGGGTGGAGAGGTCTTGGGAGGGTTTCTCCAGAAGGCAGGACATGAGACCTGTCACCAAGGTAGAGAGCAGAGGGCGTGGCTGTATGGAAAAGCAGAGTCCATGCACACGGGGTGAGCCTGGGGTCCGTAAGCCATCAAGATCAGCCTGTTTAGGAATCTCTAAACAGTGACACAACCCAGACAGGGAGGGAGAGGTGACAACCCTCACGCGAGCTCTCATTTCACTCAACCAGACGTGTGGAATTAGGAGGAACAGAGAGAGGAGAGAGAGGCTTCCTCACACACAGTCCCAGTTCCCATATCTGTCCCTGCCTCAACATGGGTCCTATGAACTGGCCAGCCTAGCTTGCAGGCAGATGGGGAACACCCATGTGAGACTGCCCTTATCTTAAATGCTCCCAAGATGTCTGTATCAAATGAATACTGTGATTAAGGTAACAGCTCCTGCGAGCTCTCTGGGGGTGACCTGCATGGACAGCAAGTAGCTGATCCAATAAGAGAAATTAAGCCTATTTCAGCCAAATAGTCTGTTCTAAGAACCCCATGGGTCACTAGGAAACAGGCATGACTATTAGACAAAGTATATCTACAATGACTGGCATCTGGCCACAATCACATGGGCCTTTTGGTTGTTTTTGACCAGAAAATTGCATATAATCATTCAGTAGCCCTTATCTATCTCAACAACAGCAAAAATAATAAGAATTTATTGCAAGTTAGCCCTGTTTGCTGTTGTTCAGCTCTTTGGAGAGGGTCCAGTCTGTAGATGTCTTATTTTCTATCCCTGCAGATATCTCTATTATTCTCCTCTAGACTTCTCTAGGCTCTTCACATCTTCAAACATGGACCCAGGGCCCTTAAAGAGAATACCCGCAGTGATCAGGACTCTTTCAGTTAAAAATCAGATAACCTATTTAAAGTAATTTACACAAAAAATGGTGGGGGGGAGCAGGGAACAGACCACAGATTTGATAGTTTAAAAATGAGGGATGGGGCCGGCCCGGTGGCGCACTGCTACAGTGCACCGCTTGGGAGCGTGGTGGCGCTCCTGCCGAGGGTTCGCATCCCACATACAGACCGGCCGCTCACTGGCTGAGCGAGGTGTGGGAGCAACACCGAGGGTTGCGATCCCGTTGCCGGTCCCGGTCCGGTACGGGCGCGACACTGAGGGTTGCGATCCGTTGCCGGACACAAAAAAAGACAAAAACGAAAAAAAAAAAAATGAGGGATGAATATGGCCTGCAGGAATGGCTGGATCCAGGTGTTCAATGGATGAAGCAGGCAAGATAGCCACTAGAGCTTAGCAACAAGTAGAAAGGTGGTTATTCTCCATAGCTCCAGCTGAAAGACACAGGAAGATGTGCTTGGGGACATGGACCCATATTAGAACCAATCTCTCTGGCCAGAGGGGTGGCCTTCTGTCTACTGCCCTGGCTTGTGGGAGATGCAGAGGTCAGCACATTTGCAGGATAGGGGGCCTTGTAGGAAAAGGAAGATCTGTTAAAGCTGCAAGGGATGCCAGGTAGATCAACTATCCACTACCTTGACTGTATCTGCTAGTTTTTAGTGTTGCTTTTCCCCATCACCTTCATTGGTACAATCTATTCACATTCACCACAGCCCTCTGAGAAGGGCAACCTGCAGACAACTACTGCCATTTCACAGCAGAGGAAACAGGCTCAGGGACCAAGCAACCTGCCCAGTGACAGCAAAACTAGGATGACAGGCCTGACCCGCAGCTGCTGGGCCCTTGGTGGTACTGGCCCCTGCCCAGATAATCCAAACCAGAGCCTCCTCTGGGCATATCTCACCATCAGATTGTTATGAACATAAACTATTACAACTCACAACTCACTTCTAATCAGCCCATTAAAATGTCCTGAATGTTTATGGTTTCTCTCCTAAATCCCCTCACGATCTTGTCACTTTTCCCTAAACACTTGTAAGAGAGAAGAAGCAGAGACAAGATAGAACCTCCTCTGTTCTTCTACTTACCATGGGGCAGAACTGAATTTCTGCCAACACTCACTCCCCTTATAAAGATTTCCCTAGAAAGGAGCCCACCAGCAAGCATCATAGAGTTGTCACATGAATTAAGTGAAATTGAAACCGCAAAGAGGCTAGCACATGGTCAGTGCTCAGTAAGAATTAGCTATCATTATTATTTTTATTATTGTGATTTTGTCATTTATTGACAGCTAATTCTTCCACTTAGAACAAAGCCTGCCTTAGCATTCCCAGGCCTAGCACAGGGTTCAGTGGTGTGGTAGGTAGAATAATGCTCCCTTCCCCCCAAAGTCGTCCACTTCCCAATCCCCGGAATCCTTAAATGTTCCCTTACATGGTCAAAGGACTTTACAGGTGTGGTTAAATTAATCTTGAGAGTGAGAGATTTTCCTGGATTTTCCAGATGGGCCCAATGGAATCACAAGGGTGCTTACAAGAGGGTGGCAGGAGGATTAGAGGAGGGGATGTGACAAAGGAAGCAGAGGCTGGAGTGATGCAGCCACAAGCCAAGAGATGCAGGCAGCCTCTAAAATCTAGAAAAGGCAAGAAAACGGATTCTCCTTTAGAGTGTCCAGAAAGAATGCAGCCTGGTTGATACCTTGATTTTTGGACTTCTGACCTCCAGAACTGAAAAATAATAAATTAGTGTCATTTTAAGCCACTCACTAAGCTCGTAGTAATTTGTTACAGTATCAATAACAAACTAATACAAATGGTCAGAATTGTCATTGCCAGACACAGGCCTCCTGACAACCACCTGTAAGCCATAGGCGTGGGGAATGTTTGATTAAAGAACTCTCAGAAGGCCCATTCGCATTCATTTCTTCAACAGATATTTATTGTGTGTCTGCTCTTACAAATAGCCCACACACATGGCCACACTCATCGCACTCAGTAGGGAGAGGGGATTCATTAGAGGCCCAGGCTCCTCCCGTCGTCCTGGTGGGCTCCCCAACCCTGTTGGATTTTCCATTTCTGATGTTAACTGCTGACAGCTTTCAAACCCCACCCCTCCCTCTTTCCCTTTTCCCCAGGTCTAGGCCAGCAGAGAAGAAAGCACAAGAGCTCCCTCCCTTGGTGCCAGTGCAGAAGTTGAAGCCATCAAAACCCTGGCCCATACATGGGAATCCTTATCCTGGTTCCACCCTCCCAACCACAGTAAAAATTAGAGCCATCCCACCCAACCTCTCACTTATATTTCACCCTAGATTGAACCTGAGCCCTTCTCAACTTGGAGGAGTCCTTTTGCTATTTACTATTTAAGTAATAAACTTTATTTTATTTTTACATCCAGTGGTAGTTGTGTGGCCTTAGACCCAGTATTCATAAATTCTGGGAGGGGGGCTGTCCAGCATCGAGCCAGGGATGCAAGATCTCTATATTAGCTTGGGCTGCCACACAAAATACCATAGACTGCATGGCCTAAACAATAGAACTCCATTTTCTCACAATTCTGGAGCTGTGAGAAAAGCTCAAGGTCAAGGTGCCAGCCCAGTTGGTTTCTCGTGAGGCCTCTCGTCCTGGCTTGCAGACAGCCACCTTCTCACTGTGCCCTCATATTGGTTTTCCTTTGTGTGCACATGGAGAGAAAGAGCTCTGGTGTCTCTTCTTTTTCTTACACAGACACCAGTCCTATTGTATAAGGGCCCCACTCTTATGTTCTCACTTAACCTAATTATCTTTTTAGAGGCCCTGTCCCCAAATACAGTCACGTTGGGCATCAGGACTTCAACATATGAATCTGGGGAGGACATAATCCAGTCAACAGTGCCCAAATAAAACATCATGTTCTGCTTCTTACCTCAAGGTCAAAAAATGGCTGCTATCATTCCAGATACCCCCAACCATACACCAGCCTCCCCTGCAGGAAGGAGGAAGGGGCAACACTACAAACTGTACCCTTACCAGTTCCTGAAGAACTTTCCCAGAAGCCCTCCATAAGCTGCCCTCTCGCCTCTCATGTCATGTGCCACCCCTAGCTGCAAGGGAAGCTGGGAAAGCAAGACCTCACTTTTTCAGTCTATCAAAGAGAAGGCAGGTGTATCAGTCCAATTCTTTTGCTTACAATAAAATACCTGGAACTGGGTGATTTATAAAAAAACAAAATTTATTGCTTACAGTTTCAGAGGCTGGGAAGTCCACAGTCCAGTGAACACATTTGGTGAAGGCCTTGGTGGTGGTGACAGTGACCCAGGGGTCTCACATGGCAGAAAATGGCAGAGCAGAGAGAGAATAACCTCTCATGTGCTCTTCTTTTAAAGTCCTCAGAACCACACCCCTGAGCACCATTATTAATCCATTCACTACTGCACAGTCCTACAATCTAATCACCTCTTCAATGCTCCACCTTTCAATTACCATAACAGGATTTCCCACTCTCAACAGTAACAGTGGTAATTAAGCTTCTAATATATGGAATTTAGGGGACATAATTCAATCAATCCACAGCAGCAGGCAAGAGCTAAGGGGTTTGGGAACAGTGTCTGCCACAGCAGCTAATAATAAAAATAAACAATATTTATTGAGCACTTACTATGCTTTATCTTCTTTAAGCACTTCAAGTCCACTGAAAATATTATCTAACTTGATCTTCCCAATGTACCCTATGAGGTAGGTACTATTACCTCCACTTTTCAAATTGAGGAATTGAGGTCCAGAGAAGTTGGGTTACTTCCCCAAGATCACACAGAACCCCGAGGGCAACAGGATTTGGATTCAGGCCAACTTGAGAGCCCATACCCTTAACCGCGACCCTATACTGCCTGTCTCGGTGATGGTAGCAGCCACTGTCAAGGGATGTTTGAAGGTACTTTGATGTGCTTATGCGCACCTTTGGCAGAGGAAGGAGAAAGCACCCGAGGCTCAGGGAAGGAGGCCTCCCACCAACTACACTGCCCTTGTAGCTCCAAGAGGGCAGGGAACAGCCTGTGCCCCTGACCCATCCCCAATTCACCAGCCTGGGGAACCTGGAAGGGCTTCATGTCCCACCCAGTGTGACCCTTGGAGAGAAGAAAGCCCATGCTGCTGGCAATCATCCCTCTGGCCTTCCCTGCCCAGTATTACCCACCCAGAGAGAGCCACCAACCACTTCCATCATGGGCTTGACACAGCCAGCCAGCAGCCCAGGTAACACTGACTTGCCCCCACTGGGCACCATGAAGCGGCTGCCAGGTCAGACTGGTGCAGAGGACACCAGGCCCTCCACACAGGGGTGACTGGCCAGAGGGCTCCCTGCCCCCCCCCCCCCGCAAATTTTCACTTCTAGAACTGCAAAT
>NW_007731081.1:30967-74089 GCF_000696425.1 Galeopterus variegatus | reverse complement strand
TCTGTTCTAAGAACCCCATGGGTCACTAGGAAACAGGCATGACTATTAGACAAAGTATATCCACAATGACTGGCATCTGGCCACAATCACATGGGCCTTTGGTTGTTTCTGACCAGAAAATTGCATATTCAGAGAGATGAGTAGTAATCATCTCACTATCTCAACAACAGATTTTTCACCTGTAAATGAAGGAGACTGGGTTAAATCAGTGGTTCTCAGTGGTACTGCTCCCAGGGGCTTTCTGGAAATGTGTGGGGACATTTTTGGTTATCACAATGATGGGGGATTGCTACTTGCACGGAGTGGGTGAGGTTGGGGATGCCAGATGTCTTCCTGTGGGCAACACAGCCACACTCAAAAAGGATTTTCCTCTGACCTGTGTAATTTCCAAATCAGGATATGCATGTAGTGAAAATCCTATTTATAATAATCTGAATCAACAACGTAAGTGTTTTACATGTAAAGGAAAAGCATTTTTTTTTTAAGATCGTTTTAATACCCATTGAATTTTCCAGGAATGCAATTACAATGAAAGTTGAGGGACAATTTGTTTCTTTAGGAATTATCGTTCACCATTTTGGGAAACACATAACCAGTGGCAGCGTGCAACCTGTATTTGCATGGGCAGTGCAACCCACCTGTATCAATCTGACTTTTAAAATTTATGCATGTAGGTAGATTATAACTTTTATGAATGTAATTTCAGGATGATAAAGGGGCATTATTAAACATTTGTTGTAAAAAGGGTGTGTTAGGTCTGATTGGCTAAACACCACTGGTGTAATGATTGCCCAAAATAATTTTTAGCTCTAACACTCTCTGAGTGTGTGGGAGTTGAGGGGGAGATTCAGATGGGATGAATAATGGAAAACATGCGGCAGTAGAAATGGGTCAAGGCAAATTAATGTTTCCAAATTGAGCTGTGTCCACTGCTGAGGATGACCACTGCTGAGAACAACCCAGGTGTAGTACAGTCCTTAATTTTGGACTCTGTCCAAATGAGATTCAGGATCAAAACTCCCTAGTTATACAGCCCATGTGAATTTTTTATTGTTTGCAAGTGTTATAGACCAAATGTTTATGTCCCCCCTAATTCATGTGTTGAAGCCTAAATCCCCAACGTGATGGTATTTGGAGGTGGGTCTTTGGGAAGTAATTGGCTCATGAGAGTGGAACCCTCAAGAATATGATTAGTGTATTTAACAAGAAGAGACACAAGAGAGATGAGTATTTTCTTGGCCATGTGACGATACAATGAGAAGGCGACTGTCTACCAACCAGGAAGTGGATCCTCACCAGACACTGGATTTGCTGATGCCTTGATCTTGGACTTCTCAGACTCACAAACTGTGAGAAATAAATGTTTGTTGCTGCAGCCACCCCGTCTATGGTATTTTTGTTATAGCAGCCTGAACTGACTAAGACAGCAAAGGATCCAACTCACATGTGCACCGTGTACGGAAGCATTACTCATAGCTCCTTTCCCTTTAATCGTAATCCTTCCTCATGTCCTGTTTTCATCATGTAATTTTAGTGGAATTAAACTTGAACAGCCTCAAATTATATAATTAATTACATTCAGCTTCAGTTAATTGATCCAAGCCTGCTAGCACAACGCTTTCATTATTTGGCACACAATTATTGAGTGCTTATTTTGTGCTGGGAATAAAGCAGGAAATGGTCAATTTCTCCTGAGGAGGGAGAATGGGGGTGGGGAGTGAGGTGGTCAAGAAAAGCCTCCTAGGGACAGCTGGTGGTAGTCGAGTGTGTGGTGGGGGAAGTGGCAGGTGGATAAGTCCTGCTGGCCTTCCGGGTCATCTGTGAACATTTGCATGCTAAAAATCTCCAGTGGGCCGCACTCTGGGAATGGGCAGGCTGGCTTTGGCATCAGGTGTCACACGTTGTACTCTAGGTCTCTCTGGTTTTCTCTTTTACTGATTCTTGAATAATAAAGCTAATAGATACAATGAACACCTGCCACCCAAGGTACTTAATCTCCTCACTAGTCTTCCCACACCTAACCCTCTCTTGGGACTTCTCTCTCCCCACCACACTATAATCTAAGGCCTTGCTCCTCAATCCTGAATATGCATTTGAATTATCAGGCCTCTTGTTAAATGCAGTGTGTTCAGCAGGTCTGGGGTGGGGCCTGCAAGCTCTCAGGTGATGCTGATGCTGCCAGTCTGCAGTCTGCAGACCATACTATTAAGTCACAAGGTGCTAGGGCCACTAGGTTACCTTTCTTTGAGGAGTTGTCATTCCTTGAAGGAAAAGCCAAAACAAGGTTATTAAACACAGACTCTTAGTCTTTCGGGATGCTATAACAAAATACCACCCACTGAGTGACTTATAGACAACAGCAATTTATTTCTCACAGTTCTCACAGGCTGAGGAGTCCATGATCAAGGCACCAGCAAATTGATGTCTCATGAGGGCTCATTTCCTGGTTCCTAAATGGTGTTTTCTCCCCTATCCTCACAAGGCAAAAGTGGCAAACTAGCTCTTTGACATCTCTTTTATAAGGGCACTAATCCCATTCATGAGGGCTCCACCCTCATGACCTAATTGCCTCCCAAAGGTCCCACCTCTTAATGCCATCACCTTGGGTATTAGGATTTCACCCATAGATGCATATGAATTTCAGGGAGACACAAACATTTAGACCATATTGCTGAACTTCTGTCATGGTGCTCAGTGAGGAGATCGTACTGTCGTGGTTCTCCTGGAATGGGACAATTACTCTCTAATTGTATTGGGGGTTACTTTCGCCTCTCCTTCTGTGTTCTCTTTTTGAGGCAGGGCATGTTTCTTCTCCTGATAGTAGCTGTATTAAGCAGTTCACCAAGTGAGTTCTGATGAGGTAAGGATGATGACATGTCCCAGAGGTTGGTTAGGCATTTAAGTGATTTATTCATGTAGTGCTTCCTGTCCACCTAGGAGGAGCTGGATCCTACAGAAAAAAAGAAGTGTAGACAAAGGTAAAAAAGAAAACCCTGAGGGTAGGAGAGACAGGCATGTGAACAGACATGTAGCATTACAACGTGGTCTACACCATACATAGAGCAACCCGTCCTGATCGCTGTGTTCCAGGGGATGCTAAGGACCAGGGACGCCCAGAGTGAGGGTGATTGTACATGCACTTCAGTAGGGATGCGGGCAGGCCGGTCTGTGTGAGGGTTGGAGGGCCCTCTGGGAGCCGGCTGGCCAAAGGGAAAGGCCCTGCTCCCAGAGGTCT
Source organism: Galeopterus variegatus (assembly GCF_000696425.1). Lineage (NCBI taxonomy): Eukaryota > Metazoa > Chordata > Mammalia > Dermoptera > Cynocephalidae > Galeopterus > Galeopterus variegatus. The sequence goes on along the minus strand of NW_007731081.1, from coordinate 70,854 downwards.
TCCTCCTTGGTCTCTTTCCCTATTTGCCTTGGCTTTTCCCCTTGTCCTTCGTTCCCCTCCCCCGCCCCCCAGCTTCCTGTAAAACCAAGGAATCGAACTGCTGGGCAATCAAAAAGGAACGGGGGTTGGTGATTGGGATGTTTCTGGAAGAGGAACAAGGAAGAGCTGTAATCACGTCTATTGTCATCACAGCCGGTGTGATAACGGCTCATCAGCCTGAGCATCCCAGGAGCTGCGGGACCCCCTCTCCTCCTGCCTCTCCCTTCCTGCAGCACAGACCCATGCATGTCACCCTCCCTGCCCCGGCCTGCTTCTGAAGCTGTGCTCCAGGGCCGTGTTCTGAACCTCGCACAGTCGACACTGAGGTCGGGAGGCCACTGGGTCTCCCACAGCACACTCCAGCCCCTTCAGCCAGGAGGGAGGCATGTCCTCATAGTCATGTCTGCCCCCTCTTCTTTTGGATGACTGTCCACATTCTGGCGGCTTCTGTGGAAGGGCACCTTGCCCTTGCTGCTGTCCAGCTGTCAGGCACCCACTGGGACGGTCTGCACCTCCGTCAGTTTGAGCCACTGTTGTACCTGCCTTGGGGAGACAGACCTCATAGATTAACATGTTTGCCTGGGGACATTCCTCATTCATCTCTGCTCCGCCTGTCCAGGGAGAGCAGATGTGCCATGACTTCTGTGCACAGCAATCACAGGATCCCCGGGTCCCGAACTACGCTGGAGCACGGGGAAGCTCTGAGACCATAACCTAGACATGCCACATGACCATTTCTTGTCTGGGTCTGACCTCTAGTCCAGAGGCAGCTTCACCTGGGAAATGGTCACAGGTGTCCTACAGCCTCATGCTCCTGTGGACTCCTGAGAGTGGAACAGGGAAGAGGGTGTAGCATACCTTCTTTACAACCTGGTAATGTCCCAGCTTTCATAGTTTTCTCCCAGTCTCCCTCCTCCCAGCTTGAAAAAAAAAATGTGTGTGTGTGTGTGTGTGTGTGTGTGTATGTATGTTTTTAGTTGGGATTGGAATGGGGGTGGCGGTGAAGGATGTAGGCAGGAGGAGGGAATCTTTTACTCATAAAGTTTTCTCCCAAATCCTTTGCTCACATTGTGAGTCTATTCCATTCCCTTAAGAAAGATCCAAATAACTAGCTTTTTGAAATCAAAAGCCAGTAAGAGGCTCCTCCCAATTCCCCCCTTCCCCCACTTCTGCAGTCGCATCTCTTCCCTGAGGTAAAAGCAAAGCCTGGTTGCTGCTTGGTGGTCACGGTGGGGGACAGGGAGGTAAAAAAAAAAAAAAAAAAAAAAAGGTGGGGGTGGGGGGATGTCTCATAACTGAATAGTGAAAAAAACTTGATCTGTCATAAATATATATCAAGTCTTCCATTTACTAAAGAATCTACAGTGAGATATTTCTGATTTTTTTGGTTCTCTTTTGGCTTGTGGGAGCCCCCAGCTGCCAAAGGATCCCTCTCCCTTCCTTTTTGCCCTTTTCCTCCCCCAGAAGAGATGCCATGCTCTGACCTAGCAGGGCACAGTTTATTTATTGTATTTGCCTGTTCTTAGCAGCAGTTTGCAATCAGCCCTGTGTTGGTCCCTAGCTCTCCCTTTCTGTGTCCCCCCGGTTTTTCTAGGTCTGCCCTGGCTCACAGCAGAGCCTGCAGTGGAGAGACGGCATGACTGGCTGGGATTTCTTCTTCCTTTTTACCCACAGTTATTTTGAAGTTTAGGCATTCTCTGTCTTCGAGTTATGTTGAGGGCATAGCTTTAGTTTTCCTTCCTGTTCTCTATTGTTTTTGGGGGAAATGTTGGGAGACATGGACATGCACAGCTGCCATTGTCTTATTAAAACGGAAGAGGCGTCCCTTGGAAGTGGAGGAATGAAGGGGGTAAGAAGCAAAAGGGGATCATTTAAGATCCCACAGGACAGAAGAGAACCCCCCAAATCAAAGGGCATATAACCCCTCCTCCACCACCAAAAAGAATCCACTAAAAATCTGGACTTTGCTATACCGGCAGAAAAAGACTCCCTTGAACTAGGAATCTGGTAAACTGCTCCAAGACTACTAAAATGAACAGGAGTAAAAAAATGAATAAATCCATACAGAGTTATAAAAATCAGAAAACTCGATCCAACATGCCTCAACTGATAAAATTTATCCCTGAAAAACAACTATGAGTCAGAAGAAAACTGTAAGACACTGTTAAATTAAACGTACTCAAACCAGCATTTGGGGATATGAAAACCCACTGTGAATCAGAAATTCAAAAACTAAGAACAAAAATGTACAGAAACAGGACCTTTCTATATAGCTCTGACTTTTAGAATCATTTTAACATTTCACCTACTCAGAAAAGTAAGAAATTCAAACCAACTAAGATATGGAGAGACCCAAAATGGGCCAGAAACAGTAACAAATGAAACTAGCTCTATTATAACTGAATAATATAACCACACTGAAGGGTGGCAAAAACAAAGCAAAGCAAAGCAAAACAAAACAGAATAACATAAAAAAACTTATGACAGAATTCTGACTATATATGACTACAGATTAAAAAGAACTATGCAGAAATATAATGCTCTAGTTAGTAAATTTATTTTTCACAGGGGGTATAGATTAGTAATTCTAAAACTACTAGGATTGAACAAATAAGTAAATATATCGTGGATAATGAAAGCCAAGTTTTTCACTGTCAGAGAAAGACATTACAAATAAGAAAAGGGGTAATGTGAACATAAACTCTGAAACTGATTGGGGGTACCAGTATTAACTAATAGTTGTCACCTCAGTAGCAATGAACACAGCTGATACCTAGATGTTGGTTTCTAATACCACTCTCCAGTGAAAGAAATCTGGGCTTCTTGGAGTAGTGAGTGATTTCAGGGATAGGACAGGGAAAGTATAGAATAGCACGGGAACAACATTTTGATGCCAGAAAGTAAGAAGTGCTCTAAAAAATGATGAGGGCATGTTGAAAGGACACAGAAGCCAACTTGAAGGAGCTCCCAATGGCCAAATCTGGCCAATTGAGCAACCAGGTAAACAACGATAGTATTGGATTATAATTTATAGAATAAAATACATATCCATGAGTTCATACTGATATAAATAACTGAATAAAGAAATAAATGGAGGAAAAAGGACAACTCTTATAGCAGAATTTGAATTAATTGTTATGTACTACTTGTTTGTGTCCCTTAAAAATTCATATGTTGAAACTCTAACCCCCAATGGAAGGTATTAAGAGATGGGGCCTTTGGGAGGTAATTAGGTTTAGATGAGGTCATCAGGGTAATCTCCCATGATGGGATTAGGCCATGTGAGGATACGACAGGACGACGGCCATCTGCACACCAGGAAGAGGACCCTCACCAAACACAGGATCTGCGTGCACCTTATCTTGGGCTTCCCAGCCTCCAGAACTGTGAGGGATAAATGTTTGCTGTTTAAGCCACTCACTTTATGGTATTCTGTTGTAGCAGCCTGAACTAAGACATAAATGGAGAAGGAATGATGGAAATAGAAAGTCACCATGTTGTAAACATCACAGTAGTAACTGTTGCAGGCAAGAATTATCAATAGATGCTAATATCAGGGGGTGAATGAGGAGAAACAGTTATTTTCAAATTCTCAAAGTATCTTTCTACAAGATACTTATTAATTACAAAGGGAAACACAGTAACTTCATAGTGGAGAAACCTGGCAGATGTCACCTCAACCTAGTGACTTAAGTTAATATCACCAGTAATGAGATGTATGTACATGATGTGCTTCCTGAGACAATGACCCGACTCTCAAAGATTAAAGATCTGTTACATATTGGAGAAGACATGACAACTAAATGCAATGTGAGATCCTGGATTGGATCCTTGACTAGAAAAAGGCCATCTATAATTAACAATGGTTTGTATATTCTCAAATGACTAGTAGAGAGGAGCTTAAATGTTCTCATCACAAAGAAACGATAACTTGTTGTGATAATGAATTTACTAATTACCCTGATTTGATCACTATGCATTATATACATGTATTGAAATTTAACTCTGTATCCCATAAATATGTATATTTTTTAATTAAAAAATATATTTACAAAAACCATACAGTAGTTAATAGTGTGTATCAATGTTAATTTTCTGATTTTGATCATTGCTCTATGGTTGTGTAAGATGTCAACATTTGGGAAAGCTGGGTGAAGATTACACAAGAAGTCTTGTTACTAAATCCTTTTTTGAAATCTGAGATTTGTTTAAAAATGGGAAGTTAAACTACATAAAAGCAAAGTTGAAAAGTACAGAAAAAGTATGAAGAAGAAACTATCCATAATTTTACTGCTCAAAGAAAACTCACTGTTATCATTTTGCTATATTTTAATCCAGTTTGATTTTTTTCCCCCTTAAATATCTGCGTACAATTTAATTTTTTTGCTTCCTCCTTCCCCCTACTATAGCATAGGGACTTTGCCTCCTAGTCTTAGAAACCTTTTATATACATATTTAATTTCTATAATACTTCTCATCAAATAAATGTAATATGTGACAAAAATCTTTTAAAAAGAGATAATCCTTTAAAAAGAGACTTCTAGAAATGACAAAATTTGACCTAGTGTCTTTAATGCAACTGCATGTTTTTGTTTGATTGTGCTGTGTTCTGCCTATCTAGGTCATACTTGAGTTTTATTTTCCTTAAAAAAGATCCAATGCTCCCCTCTGCCCCCCCCAAAAGGGGTCTATAGTGATTGTTGTGAACTGAATTGTGTTTCTCCAAAATTCATGTATTGAAGCCTTCACTCCTAATATGACTGAATTTGGAGTAGAGCCTTTAGGGACATAACTAAGGTTAAATGAGGTAATAAGGGTAAGGCCCTAATTCTATAGGACTGGTGCCCTTATAAGAAGAGGAAGAGACACCAGAGAGCTCTCTCTATCTCTGAGGCTGCACAGAAGAAAGGCCATGTGAGGACATAGTAAGAAGGCAGCCGTCTGTAAGCCAGGAAGAGAGGCCTCACCAGACAATGGCCCTGACAGCTCCTTGATCTTGGACTTCCAGCCTCCAGAACTGTTAGAAAATAAATTTCTGTTTAAATTACCCAGCCTGTGGTATTCTGTTATGGCAGCCTGAGCTGACTGATACAGTGACTGTGCTCACTCCTGTGCTGTCCCTGTTGCCCATCAAGCTGAAATTTGTGCCCCTGATTTCAAGGCTCGCCAAAAGGGCCACTCCCTGTCTTATACTTTTGTTGACCTGCTCCCTCCCGCATACACACAGTGCCTTAAAAAGTGGTAGCTGATTAGTCGGCACTTCTGTGTTCTGCTTAGGAGTTGGCTCCCCTACACATTATTCCCTGAATATGCCTGCCTGGTCCTCCTGCCATGCATTACTTGTGCTGGGGCCTCTGTCTTGATGGCCTCCCTAACCCAATCACTGCCTGTTCATGTCCTGTCCACCAGCCAGCACCCATCTCAGATCCCATCTGCTTCATGAAACCATTCCTGATCTCCCCTCACGCTCTGCCCACCCTCTGCAACAGTGAATGTGAGTCTGCTCTCCCCTAAATGCTTATAGTCTTGGCATCTGTGCAACAGCATTTACTTCATTCCACTGTGTATTAGTTATTTGTGTGCTCATCTCTTCCACTACACTGGGAGCCCCAAGAGGTTAGGTCCCATGTCTGATTCTTCTCTAATTCCCCCACAGTATCTAGCATAGGACTTTAAACATAGTAGGTGTTCAACGGATGTTCATTTGCATGGAATTTGCTAGATGAAACTATTAAAATTCTGGCTGTCCCTTCTACCAGCTGTGTGAATCCTTGGGCAAACAAATCATTTTCTTTTTATATTCCTCTGTATACTGTATTCCTCTAGAACATGGAAATAATAATGGTACTGACTTCCCACCCTCTTAGTGGTGATATGAGGATTAAATGAGAAAAGGCACTTAAAAGTGCTTAGCACATGCTTGGCACACACTAACCACCTAACAAATTAGCTATTATTATTATTACTATTGTTATTTACTCTCTATCTCAAAGAAAGTTTTATCCTTGACAAGTATAAGTTATGATAAGAATGCTTTAAGGAGACCTTATATTTCAACATTACACATTTTTCTCTTTAGTTCTCTTAGGTAGTACCAGTAACAAGTTTCCAGTTTTGGTTTCAGATTCCAATTAAATTCCCAGTCTACTGCCTTGCATATAGAAAGTAGGTGCTCAATAAATACTTGTTGAATGAATGATACCCCATGTTTTTAATTACATTCCAAAAATGTTTTCAATCATATTTCCTCTCCCCACCCCCCAGCCCTTAAACAGAATTTAACAAGGTTTTTAAGCAGTTATGGAATATATATTATTTTCTATTGTTCTGTAACAAAGCACCACAAATGTAGTGGCTTAAAACAGCACACACACATCTATCGATAGTTTCTGTGGGTCAGGAATCCAGGCAAAGCTTAGCAGGTCCTCCGTTCAGAGAGGGTCTCACAAGGCTGCAATCAATGCTGAACACAGTGTCAGCCTGATTGTATCCTCATCTGAGGCTCGGAGTCCTGTTTCAAGCTCATTCAGGTTGTTGGCAGAGTTTAGTTCCTTGGAGTTGTAGGATTAAGGCCTTTAGCTCTTAAAGGGTGTCCCCTTCACAGGTACTTCACAACATGGTTGTTTGCTTTTCCAAAGCCAGCAGGAGAGTGTCTCTCTAACCCCGGGAAAGACCTAGTCCCTCTCACCTGATTAACCCAGGCCCACCCAGGATAATCTCTTGCTTCGTTAAGTCCAAATCAGCTGTGCAGCAAAATCCCCTCACCTTTGCCGAGTGACACAACCTAATCACAGAGTGACATACTATCATATTCATAGGTCTGGCCCACATTTAAAGGGAGGAGAGTATACAAAATGTACAGGGGTGTGTGCAGGGGGTGGGGAGAGTGGAGTGGGAATCTTGGGGGCCATCTTAAAATTCAGCCTATTACAGAATGAGTCTTCCACATGTCTGTTATGTGTCTATTTCAGGCCAGGAGATATTTTTACAAATAGAAACTCAAAAATGTGTTTCTATATCCAAGTTGGTATGAATTCAGAGAAGGTAGGGACCATGTTGAGGGCAATTCCTGACTACAGCTCCATAATAGTTTCTACATGCCAGGTGGTAAGTACTTTAATATCCTTTTTTAAAAAATGTGACTCTCACAGCTACCGTGTTTTACAGAGGAGGAAACTGAGGCACGAGAGGCTCAGTACCTGTCTTGAGTTTGCTGACATATGGACCTGCATGCTCCAACTCTGGGGCCTGCTCTCTTAACTCCTGTGTCCTAAATAGAGTTTAGAAAAATACTATTCACTGGACAAATAAATACATGATAAATGATTTAAAATGACCATCTTAATGGCAAATTTTATGCCCGAGCTTGATTCCTCTCTCTCTGTCACCCTCTCTCCCCCTTTGCTCTCTCCTGCTCTGACACTAAATGCTTGGTTACTCAAGGCCACAGTCACAGGATGTTAAGTAAACAGCAATCCCCTGGCCCCTTTATTTCCAAGATAAGAAAATGGAACAGAACGTCAGGGAAGGAGGCTTCGCGGTGTCTCGGAAGCGGCTGGTCCTGGCTGGGGCTGCGTGGGGCCTGGCCCACCCCTCCCTGCGGTCACATCTGCCACTCTGGCTNGACTTTTAGAATCATTTTAACATTTCACCTACTCAGAAAAGTAAGAAATTCAAACCAACTAGGATATGGAGAGACCCAAAATGGGCCAGAAACAGTAACAAATGAAACTAGCTCTATTATAAATGAATAATATAACCACACTGAAGGGTGGCAAAAACAAAGCAAAGCAAAGCAAAACAAAACAGAATAACATAAAAAAACTTATGACAGAATTCTGACTATATATGACTACAGATTAAAAAGAACTATGCAGAAATATAATGCTCTAGTTAGTAAATTTATTTTTCACAGGGGGTATAGATTAGTAATTCTAAAACTACTAGGATTGAACAAATAAGTAAATATATCGTGGATAATGAAAGCCAAGTTTTTCACTGTCAGAGAAAGACATTACAAATAAGAAAAGGGGTAATGTGAACATAAACTCTGAAACTGATTGGGGGTACCAGTATTAACTAATAGTTGTCACCTCAGTAGCAATGAACACAGCTGATACCTAGATGTTGGTTTCTAATACCACTCTCCAGTGAAAGAAATCTGGGCTTCTTGGAGTAGTGAGTGATTTCAGGGATAGGACAGGGAAAGTATAGAATAGCACGGGAACAACATTTTGATGCCAGAAAGTAAGAAGTGCTCTAAAAAATGATGAGGGCATGTTGAAAGGACACAGAAGCCAACTTGAAGGAGCTCCCAATGGCCAAATCTGGCCAATTTGAGCAACCAGGTAAACAACGATAGTATTGGATTATAATTTATAGAATAAAATACATATCCATGAGTTCATACTGATATAAATAACTGAATAAAGAAATAAATGGAGGAAAAAGGACAACTCTTATAGCAGAATTTGAATTAATTGTTATGTACTACTTGTTTGTGTCCCTTAAAAATTCATATGTTGAAACTCTAACCCCCAATGGAAGGTATTAAGAGATGGGGCCTTTGGGAGGTAATTAGGTTTAGATGAGGTCATCAGGGTAATCTCCCATGATGGGATTAGGCCATGTGAGGATACGACAGGACGACGGCCATCTGCACACCAGGAAGAGGACCCTCACCAAACACAGGATCTGCGTGCACCTTATCTTGGGCTTCCCAGCCTCCAGAACTGTGAGGGATAAATGTTTGCTGTTTAAGCCACTCACTTTATGGTATTCTGTTGTAGCAGCCTGAACTAAGACATAAATGGAGAAGGAATGATGGAAATAGAAAGTCACCATGTTGTAAACATCACAGTAGTAACTGTTGCAGGCAAGAATTATCAATAGATGCTAATATCAGGGGGTGAATGAGGAGAAACAGTTATTTTCAAATTCTCAAAGTATCTTTCTACAAGATACTTATTAATTACAAAGGGAAACACAGTAACTTCATAGTGGAGAAACCTGGCAGATGTCACCTCAACCTAGTGACTTAAGTTAATATCACCAGTAATGAGATGTATGTACATGATGTGCTTCCTGAGACAATGACCCGACTCTCAAAGATTAAAGATCTGTTACATATTGGAGAAGACATGACAACTAAATGCAATGTGAGATCCTGGATTGGATCCTTGACTAGAAAAAGGCCATCTATAATTAACAATGGTTTGTATATTCTCAAATGACTAGTAGAGAGGAGCTTAAATGTTCTCATCACAAAGAAACGATAACTTGTTGTGATAATGAATTTACTAATTACCCTGATTTGATCACTATGCATTATATACATGTATTGAAATTTAACTCTGTATCCCATAAATATGTATATTTTTTAATTAAAAAATATATTTACAAAAACCATACAGTAGTTAATAGTGTGTATCAATGTTAATTTTCTGATTTTGATCATTGCTCTATGGTTGTGTAAGATGTCAACATTTGGGAAAGCTGGGTGAAGATTACACAAGAAGTCTTGTTACTAAATCCTTTTTTGAAATCTGAGATTTGTTTAAAAATGGGAAGTTAAACTACATAAAAGCAAAGTTGAAAAGTACAGAAAAAGTATGAAGAAGAAACTATCCATAATTTTACTGCTCAAAGAAAACTCACTGTTATCATTTTGCTATATTTTAATCCAGTTTGATTTTTTTCCCCCTTAAATATCTGCGTACAATTTAATTTTTTTGCTTCCTCCTTCCCCCTACTATAGCATAGGGACTTTGCCTCCTAGTCTTAGAAACCTTTTATATACATATTTAATTTCTATAATACTTCTCATCAAATAAATGTAATATGTGACAAAAATCTTTTAAAAAGAGATAATCCTTTAAAAAGAGACTTCTAGAAATGACAAAATTTGACCTAGTGTCTTTAATGCAACTGCATGTTTTTGTTTGATTGTGCTGTGTTCTGCCTATCTAGGTCATACTTGAGTTTTATTTTCCTTAAAAAAGATCCAATGCTCCCCTCTGCCCCCCCCAAAAGGGTCTATAGTGATTGTTGTGAACTGAATTGTGTTTCTCCAAAATTCATGTATTGAAGCCTTCACTCCTAATATGACTGAATTTGGAGTAGAGCCTTTAGGGACATAACTAAGGTTAAATGAGGTAATAAGGGTAAGGCCCTAATTCTATAGGACTGGTGCCCTTATAAGAAGAGGAAGAGACACCAGAGAGCTCTCTCTATCTCTGAGGCTGCACAGAAGAAAGGCCATGTGAGGACATAGTAAGAAGGCAGCCGTCTGTAAGCCAGGAAGAGAGGCCTCACCAGACAATGGCCCTGACAGCTCCTTGATCTTGGACTTCCAGCCTCCAGAACTGTTAGAAAATAAATTTCTGTTTAAATTACCCAGCCTGTGGTATTCTGTTATGGCAGCCTGAGCTGACTGATACAGTGACTGTGCTCACTCCTGTGCTGTCCCTGTTGCCCATCAAGCTGAAATTTGTGCCCCTGATTTCAAGGCTCGCCAAAAGGGCCACTCCCTGTCTTATACTTTTGTTGACCTGCTCCCTCCCGCATACACACAGTGCCTTAAAAAGTGGTAGCTGATTAGTCGGCACTTCTGTGTTCTGCTTAGGAGTTGGCTCCCCTACACATTATTCCCTGAATATGCCTGCCTGGTCCTCCTGCCATGCATTACTTGTGCTGGGGCCTCTGTCTTGATGGCCTCCCTAACCCAATCACTGCCTGTTCATGTCCTGTCCACCAGCCAGCACCCATCTCGATCCCATCTGCTTCATGAAACCATTCCTGATCTCCCCTCACGCTCTGCCCACCCTCTGCAACAGTGAATGTGAGTCTGCTCTCCCCTAAATGCTTATAGTCTTGGCATCTGTGCAACAGCATTTACTTCATTCCACTGTGTATTAGTTATTTGTGTGCTCATCTCTTCCACTACACTGGGAGCCCCAAGAGGTTAGGTCCCATGTCTGATTCTTCTCTAATTCCCCCACAGTATCTAGCATAGGACTTTAAACATAGTAGGTGTTCAACGGATGTTCATTTGCATGGAATTTGCTAGATGAAACTATTAAAATTCTGGCTGTCCCTTCTACCAGCTGTGTGAATCCTTGGGCAAACAAATCATTTTCTTTTTATATTCCTCTGTATACTGTATTCCTCTAGAACATGGAAATAATAATGGTACTGACTTCCCACCCTCTTAGTGGTGATATGAGGATTAAATGAGAAAAGGCACTTAAAAGTGCTTAGCACATGCTTGGCACACACTAACCACCTAACAAATTAGCTATTATTATTATTACTATTGTTATTTACTCTCTATCTCAAAGAAAGTTTTATCCTTGACAAGTATAAGTTATGATAAGAATGCTTTAAGGAGACCTTATATTTCAACATTACACATTTTTCTCTTTAGTTCTCTTAGGTAGTACCAGTAACAAGTTTCCAGTTTTGGTTTCAGATTCCAATTAAATTCCCAGTCTACTGCCTTGCATATAGAAAGTAGGTGCTCAATAAATACTTGTTGAATGAATGATACCCCATGTTTTTAATTACATTCCAAAAATGTTTTCAATCATATTTCCTCTCCCCACTCCCCAGCCCTTAAACAGAATTTAACAAGGTTTTTAAGCAGTTATGGAATATATATTATTTTCTATTGTTCTGTAACAAAGCACCACAAATGTAGATATGGACCTGCATGCTCCAACTCTGGGGCCTGCTCTCTTAACTCCTGTGTCCTAAATAGAGTTTAGAAAAATACTATTCACTGGACAAATAAATACATGATAAATGATTTAAAATGACCATCTTAATGGCAAATTTTATGCCCGAGCTTGATTCCTCTCTCTCTGTCACCCTCTCTCCCCCTTTGCTCTCTCCTGCTCTGACACTAAATGCTTGGTTACTCAAGGCCACAGTCACAGGATGTTAAGTAAACAGCAATCCCCTGGCCCCTTTATTTCCAAGATAAGAAAATGGAACAGAACGTCAGGGAAGGAGGCTTCGCGGTGTCTCGGAAGCGGCTGGTCCTGGCTGGGGCTGCGTGGGGCCTGGCCCACCCCTCCCTGCGGTCACATCTGCCACTCTGGCTTCTGTGACCGCGAGTGGCTCGGTGTCCGTAGCCAGCTCTTCCCTGGGCGCCAGGATGTTCCTGCCTGCGGGAGTAGCTACTTTAAGGAACTCTGACACTGGGGCCTCTCCCAGGACCCTCTGAGGCTCAGAGGGTCACAGTGTCAGCAAGACAGGGCTCATCACTTCCTCCCTCTCCTTTGCTTGCCACTGTTTCCCCTCAAACCAAGGCTCAGCTCTGACCTACCCCCAGACTTCCCGTGACCCTGTCCGAATGTGCTTTCCTGCTTTGCAGAGAATAACTGCAGCCCTATGCCTGCTCATCAGGGGTCGCAAAGTCCTGCTGGCTTCCCCCGAGCAAGCAGCCCCATTTCTTGAACACACACACACATGCACGCGCACACACACACACACACACACGCACACACTCACCCCCCACTCACACGCACACACACACACACAACGCGCACACACACACACGCACACACTCACCCCCCACTCACACGCACACACACACACACAATGCGCACACACAAACACGCACACACACGCACATGCACACACACACACGCAACAAGCACACACATGCACGCACGCACACACGCACACATGTACACACACACGCACACAGCCTCTCACGCACACAAGCACACACACACACTAACGCACACACACACACTCACACTCACACTCTCATACACACACACACTCACGCACACAGACACACAAGCACACGCACACACACACGTGCACACACACTCAAACACGCACACACACTCGCACACACAGAGGCACATGCACTCACACACACGCACACATGCACACAGAGACATGCATGCACACACACAAAATCACACACGCACACACACACGAACACACACGCGCATGCACACACACATGCACACACTCATATGCACACACACACTCATACACACACGCACACACACTCAAACACTCACGCACACACACTCGTTCACACACACACTCACATACTCCCACTCTCACACACGCACACACACACACACACACTCACACCCACTCGTTCACACATACACTCACACACCCTCTCATGCACACACACGCACACTCACATTCTCTTTCTCACACACGCACACACACAGACGTACACACTCATACACGCACACACTCACAGACACACACACATGCACACACACACACTCTTACACACACTCATGCACCCACACATGCACACACGCACACACACTAATGCACACACACATACACGCACACACACGCACACAGAGACACACGTGCACACATTCTCACACATGTGCACACACAGACACTCTCACAACACTTTCTCACACGCACAGATACACAAATGCACACGCATGCACATGCACACACACACTCATACACACATCTCTCTCACACACACGCACACACACGCACACACACACTCACACACATACTTGCGCGCACACGCACGCACGCACATGCACTCATGCACATACACTCACACACTCACACACACACTTTTGCACACACACGCATGCATGCACAGCCACACACACTCACACACACTCACGCACACTCTCATGCACACTCACACACACACACGCACACACACAGACACACACATTCACACACACTGTGTTTGCGTATTAAGCCCATAGACATGTTTTTTCTGCTGTAAAGAAATACGAGCTCTTCCATTTTTCAACCCAGAAACATGCAGCTCTTTAATTTATTTCTTCTGAGTATACAGAAGAAATAGCGTTTTTTTCACTCAGAATCTCATTTCGAGTGGTTTTTGGGTGGAGCTAACCCTGCCCCCACCCCCATCAGCACAACAGTGGGACCACAGATCAGATCATCTAATTCCTCTTGGCCACAGTGATTGACTGAGGGATGGTTGCATGAGCTGACTTGGACCAATCGGAGTCTTCCCTGAGATGTTTCTCTTCCAATTTTGGGGAAGACTGACGCCTTCTGGGGTTAAGCTAGACTCTGGCTGCTAGCGGCTATGCTTAGCCCTAGAGAAAGCCTGTATGAGAAATGGCAATAGAGGCAGAATCAGTTGAGCCTGGTGACATCAGTTGAGCTCCTGGATCCTGCTAAGCCCGCAACTCATTTCTGCTGCATTTGGGGATTATATAAATCAATAAATCTCCCTCCCCTACTTTTTTTTGATCAAGTTGGAATCAGCTAGGATTCTGCACTGTGACTGAAAAAACCTTATGCAGGAATCAACATTCTGGAAACATCTACCATATGCCAGGCACTGTGCTATGTACTTTAAATACATTATCTGTTTTAATCTTCTGTTTAAGGATCTTGCATAGTAGGCATGATTACCTTAGTCTTACAAACTGGGAAGTAGAGGATCAGACAGGTACGTCGATTTCTCATGAGCATACAAATGGCAGAGCAGAAATCCTGTGCTTTCTGCCCTGAACTCCTATAACACTTACCATCTTTGCTATTCATTGGTATTTGGGTTCATACTCCCTGATAGCATTATTTCACCTTTGTATGTGATGAAACCATCTAAAGGATAAGATCTTGATGGCAGAGACCATGACCTGTGCTCTGTTTGCTGACCCCACTGCCATCACCATTACATAGGCCCACAGCACCTAGCACTGGGGGGAGGCACAACATAAATCCTCAACAAACCCTTGCTGGAGACATGGGGCAGAGTGCAGGTGTGTCTGCTGAAATATACATGCTCTTTGCAACCACTACAACCCAGTTCTTCTCAGGAGCTGACCCCAGTGAGTCTCCATCATTCATTCTTTCAATATCCATCATCCTTATATTCAACGAACACTTTCTGAATATTTATCATATACCAAATATATTGCAGGAATTAGGATACTAAGTAAATAAGATATGGCTCCTGCCCCCAGGGATCTTATTTGTAATTGCCTTTTAATCACTCCAAAGCACATTTCCTAAAACATTGACAAGTTGTTATTAGAAATGTTGACCAGTCCCTGAATGGTCCATCACTGGGGCTTAAGCAGTGTCCAGGAGAGGAACATTAGCTCCCATGTTGATCTTCATCAGCCACCTGGTCTCTATTTCAACCAGTAGGACTGCCACAACACACAACTCCAGGGAGCATTATTCATATAGACCAATGACATTTTCAGAAGTTGAGTAGTGCACAGCCCATGCAGCTTGTACATGGCAGCCCTGAGAACCCAAAACGGACCCATTAATGCTACCCCCTCCCATTCTCAGTCCCATTGTTGGAGCACTTTACAGTTTACATGGAATTCTATTTTGGTTTTCATAACGCAGTCTATCTCCACTGCCCTTCTCTGCCTGGGACTGTCTGTTGGCTCCAGGAACTCCCTGAAGCCACCTCTCCGATGGTGACAGCCCACCTGAACTGGTGATAATTACCGAACACCAAGTCACATTACCAGCCTTAGGCTTTCTTCCACCCTACGGCATTTACCTGGAATTAGCAGCAGTCACAGCTTGCAGAGGTGGCTGTGCTGGTGATTACGAACACATTCCTTGTTTGTCTTTTCAGCCCCCTAGTCCTGTCAGTGAGGAGAAGCGATAATAACATGTTATTAAGTTCTTTCTGGGTAATGTAATTCAGGAGTCAGGAGGCAGTTTGGTCATTTATGTCTGTGAAAAGCTTAGAATAATTTTCAGTGTCATTATCCCCCATTTTAAACAGCCAGGCTCCCATATATAAATATATATCTGGCCACTACTGTGGGTATATGTAAATACATATGTACTCTTAGATGCACACATGTGAATGGGTGCCCAGGAGTGTGGGCATGTGTGTATAAATCAACCAAGCTACACTTATTTATAGATCTACATGTATGCATAAAATCCTCCTTTTTAGCATCATGGCCTCTATAATCTAGGTTTTCAGGAATTAAAATTTATTCCTGTCTTCTCAACTGACATGTTGTGGAGTCTACATTTTTGCTTGCCGTTATAATAATTATTATACCAAAATGAATAAGAATCCTGGTTATAAACACACCTCCAAGGTGTGCAGTGCCAACCTGTAGGGACAGCATTTCAGTCACTCAATCCTCTTCATAACTCCTTTTTCAAGTCTCTAGTTCCTAGTAACTTTCTTAGAGCTTCTGATTCTATCAGAAAGAGCCTGTCTAGCAGGTAGCAATTATTTGTTTATTTCTCCTTTAACACCTTCCTTATACCTGTGATGCAGATTCTTTAGTCGGGAAAGGTGTGTCTATGGTATGCACTTATCTCCCTTGTTAGAGGAGTTGGTGCCTTGATTGTAGACTGTGGAATTTCCAATCCAGAAGGAACCTGTGAGATTATATGAGCCAGCTTCCTCTTTGCACAGTGAAGAAGGGGATGGTCAGAGCAGGCAGTAACTAGTCCAAGGTTCCTGAGAGTTAGTGACACCGCTAGGACTAGAACCCGAGCCTCCTGGTCCTCCCCCCAGAGCCCTTTTGTTATCGCATTTCAGTACCCCCGAAGGCCACTTTGCCCCTCACTCCATGTATGCTCTTCCTGTATTTCTTTATGAGCATGGAGATGGGGACTGGAGACTGAACCTGGCATAACCCTGGCACAGTCCTAGTCAACTCTCAGCAGCTAGAGTGCATGGTAAGAACACAAAGACCAAAGCTGGCTTCTCACCCCACCTTTATCAAATGGCCTGAGGCAAGTTCTTAAAATTCTCTACTCCTTTTGTCATTGTCTATAAGCTGGAAATAGTAGTAGTATTCAACTCATAGGGTTGTTGTGAGGATTAGTTAAATTAATACATATAAGGTGCCTGATGTATTTCACATTTTGGTTATTACTGTTAATCTTCACCTGCTCAAAGGCATTTTTGTCTTGTCCTCACTGGACTCTTCTCTCCAGTTCAGACACTTATAACAGTGCTGGTGAATTAGTATTTCCCATCTACAGCTTTACCTCCTGCCTCCAAGGGAGTTTTATCCAGTAAACTCAGTATTTACTGAATGCCTACTGTGTGCCAAGCACTGTTCTAGGTGCTAGGGATTTAGCAATGAACAAAATAGCCTCAAATCCTTGTTCTCATGGAGTTTACAGTCCTAGTGGAGGAAACAATATCAAATCATGACAAGGGCTGTGACAAGAAGCATGAAAAAGAGATTGGGAATTCTGGAGTGAGGATAGAAGTTACTATTTTAAATAAGAAAGGCCTCATTGATGAGATGAAATTTGAACTCAGAGTAGACAAGGGAGCCAGCTACATTCTGGGCAGGAGAAATAGTAAGAACAAATACCCCAAGGCTGGAATATGCTTGGTGTGTTTGAATACCAAGAGGACAAAAGGGCTAGGGTAGAATTTGTGAAAGGGAAAAGTAGTTGAGATAAGGTCAGAGAAGTATTGGTGGTGGAAGAAAGTCAGAATCCATAGACCTTTGTAGGCTACGGCAAGGGCTAGCTGTTACTTAGAGTAATATAGGAATCCAGTGGAGGATTTTTTTTTTCCTTTTTGTCTTTTTTACTGACCAGTAACGGGATCGCAACCCTCCGTGTTGCGCCCACACCGCGCTCAACCAGTGAGTGGGAACCGGTCTCCACAAGGGATCCGAACCCTTGGCGGGAGCGCCGCCGCGCTCCCAGGCGGCGCACTCTCCAGTGCGCCACCGGGCCAGCCCCCCAGTGGAGGATTTTGATTTGAAAAGTAACATGCATGATACGACTTACTTATGATTTAAGGGAAGCATTCAATGGCTGTGCTACTGTAAGTAGGTTGCAGGGGATAAGAATGGAAACAAGAAGAGTTGGAGGCTACAATAATAAGCCAGGGACAATGGTAGGGCTGTGGACATCATATTCTGGGTGAATTTTTAAAGCTAGCCAACAGATTGCTGAGGAATGGATAAGCAGGTGAGGAGAGGAGTCAAGGGTGACTGCTAGGTGTATGGCCTGTGCAACTGGTAAGATGGGGTTGTGCTATTAACCGAGGTAAGGAAAACTGTGAGAGGAGGTTTTATTTTTTGTGGAAGGGAGGAGTCAGGATTTTGATTTGGATATGGTTACTTTGAGATGACTTTTAAATATCCAAGTGGATATTTTGAGTAGGGGAGAGGTTGGAGCTGGAGATATGAACTTGGGACCCTCAGCGTAGAAATGGTTGAAAGCCATGAGACTGGTTCAGATCACGTGTGAGAGACAGTCTGAGGACTGAGGTCTGCTAAAAAGTAGGGGAGATGAGATGGAACATACAAAAGGAAGAGTAAGGTAAGAGGAAAACTAGGAGAGTACATGTCCTGGAAGCCAAGTGCAGTGAGCATCTCAAAAGGGGTGACTTCCTTTGTTAAATAGTGCTTATTAATAGTAGGTGCTGGCCAGTTAGCTCAGTTGGTTAGAGAATGGTGCTGATAACTTACCAACCAGGGTGAGAATGACTTCTGCCCCCTTCAGTTTTTTGCATCCCATGTGAGCACATCTTATTGCCGGAAACTAAGTGTATTCATATACCAGTGGGAAGGAAGTCTGAGAAGTGTAGTTTCCAAGCCCCTGTGATCTATGAGGGGTCTTCAAAAAGTTCGTGGAAAGGTTCATATTGTCTTTTAATTCTATTTTTCTATGAACTTTTAAAAGTACCCTTGTATATCGTATCTCCCTGTCGGAGAGTACAGAAGCGGGTGAAAGGTGTACTGGGTGGGTACCAGTAGATGGTATCTAATACAGTTCAGCTCTATGGCTTCTCAGCACCATGCATAACCTTTTGTCCATATTTGAATTTCCAACAGCAACAATAACAGCATGGTTCCATCTAAAAGCAACCATAGTTACATAAAATAATGCAAATGAAAAGGTAGCCTCTTTTCTAAAGAGGAAAGATCCAAAGTCCCATTGGTCAATGAGTCCATCTCTGGCTGATGTTCCTTTCTTTTCTAGTTTAGTAAGTAATCCCATTTGATATTCTAAAGATGAAGTTATAAGACTAACCACCACTAATATTCCTTGTACAAAACAATAGGAAAAAGGAAGAGGAGGGAAGTATGTAACAAGGCAAGGAAGAATATACACATATTTAGTACATTTTTGTAACCAGTCTTTGTCGGTCATTTGTAACTGCCTTTTGCTATTCATCCCTTATTCCCTTTGCTCTCATCCAGCATTCAGCTGTTTGGGGTTTTCTATCTGGTGGGGTGACCCAAGCCTTCCTTTCTGAAGGATATGTATAATCTCATAGTGGTCCTGCCTGTATTGTGTTACTGTAATTTTCCATTAATTTTTACTAATGGACATCGAGGTATGTATTAGTTAGCATTCTCCAGAGAAACAGAAGTAGTAGGACATAGGATCTCTATCTCTGTCTCTATCTATCTATCTATCTATCTATCTATCTATCTATCTATCTATCTACCTATCTATGAGAGATTACAAGGAATTGGCTATGGAGGCTGAGAAGTCCCATGATCTGCCATCTGCAAGCTGGAGACTCAGGAAAGCCAGTGGTGTAATTCAGTCCAAGTCCAAAGGCCTGAAAACCAAGAATGCCCATCGTGTAAATCCCAGTCGAAAGGCTAGTGGTTCAGCTCAAGGCAGGCAAGGAGCAAAAGTGAGTGAATTCCTTTTTCTTCTGCCTTTTTGTTCTATCCTGGCCCTCAACAGACTGGATAATGCCACCCACTTCAGGGAGAGCTATCTACTTTACTGAGTTCACCAATTCAAAGGCTAGTCTCATTCTGAAGCACCCTCACAGACACACCCAGAAATAATATTTAATCTGGGCACCCCCTTGGCACAGTCAAGTTGACAAATAAAATTAACATTTATAAGGTTCTAGTAGGCAACCCAAAGAATTCTCTGGGTTTCAGACATATTCCTCTCAGTTCCTCACTGGGTAGTGACAGTCTTATTTTTCCTTTGACAATCAAGATCAGTCAGAAGTGGATTCTGCCAACAACTTTAATGAGGTAGGAAGAGGACTCCAAGCTCCAGATGAGAATAGCTGGCTGACTCCTTGATTTTAGCCTTGTGATATCCTGAGCAGAGGATCTAGCAATGCCGTGCCTGGACTTCTGACCTACAGAACTATGAGGCAACTATGTTGTTTTAAGCCACCAAGTTTGTAGTAATTTGTTGCACAGCAATAGAAAATTAATACACATTCAGGGATCAGAAAACCATAGGAACCCAATGTTCAAAATTAGTATCATTAATAATGGGACAACTAGACATTATGTGCCTGCTGATGTAATATGAAGTCCAATAGGAAGTTAAGTATCACTTTACAGAATTCTGGTCAATTGTGTTAAATCTGAATCAAACCAAGCTTTTAGATGACCTGACCATATGCATTTATCAAAATGCATAAAACTGTAAACTAAAAAGGATGCGGGTCAATGCATATAAGTTATATCTCAATAAATCTGGCTTTAAAAAAGTAAACCTTTAAAGGCTGGCCCATAGCTCACTTGGGAGAGTATGGTGCTGATAACACCAAGGCCATGGGTTTGAATCCCTATATAAGGATGGCCGGTTAGCTCACTTGGGAGAGCGTGGTGCTGACAACACCAAGTCAAGGGTTAAGATCCCCTTACCGGTCATCTTTAAAACAAACAAACAAACAACAACAAAACCAAAAACCTTTAGTTCTACCTCAATTTGCAGGAAATACTAGGGATACTTAAATGACATCATGAGAAAATAGACATATTTAGATTGTGGGACATTTGACATGACAGCTTGCCTGATTTCTTCAAAGAGTCAATGTCATGAAAAAAAAAATGATAAGGTGGGATTGTCCTAGATCAGACATGACTTAAGAGACATAATACACAAATTCATTGCATGGAACTGGTTTCTAAGAAACATCAATAAAAGACATTTTTAGGACAATTGTAGAAATTTGAATATGAAGGAAGTTTTAGATGATATTAGGGAATCATTGCTATTTTTTGACAGGTGTAATAAGGTATTACTATTAATTGGAGAAATTTCCCTACTTTTGGGTCGAGGTATTTAGGGGTGAAGTATCATGATGTTTTAAATTTACTATGAAGTGATTCAATTATGAGTCAAAAAATGGCAAAATATTAACAATGGTTGAAACTAGGTGGATGGTACATGGGAGTTCATTGTATTCTTTTCTTTCTTGCATGCTTCAAATTAAAATTGAAATTCCATTGAAACAAACAAAAAGGAGAAAGCTGCTGCTGGACCCATATAGCTAATCTACAATCCACATCCCTCAAATGGGTGATGAACTGTAGAATATGAAGCCTAATGGCCACTGCAAACACTCACATCTGCTGAAACCGGCTTGAGCCAATACTATTGGCAGAGGAAGAAGAGCTTCTGTCTCCCTTGCACCTTCTAAATCATGTGTGTGTGACTGATCAGATCGTATCCAGAACACTGCTGGCCAGAGGCATTTACCGCAAGGGTAATGGAGCTTAAGCTGCTGAGCCCCTCAACGTGCCTCTAGAGGCCTCTTCCAAGGCCCTGGGAGGGCCCTAGCAAAGTGTTCACAGATTACGTGCTTTTGTAAGCATCTTTGCTAGAGTAAGATATTTCAACTGCAAATAGTTAAGAGTGCTGTCAATTTCTACTTCGATTTTTCCTGTGTCACGCTTTCCTTTATGTTGGATGGTATTGAGATGGCCATGGGAAGTTTTGGGATCCATGTAAGAGGCAGTTAAGCTGGATGCATTTAGTTGGTGGTGGCATTCAGTGGGATAGTTTCTGTAATATGCAGTTATTTGCTAGTCAACCTGTTGTAGGAATGGCTTCCATTAATACCCCAACTGTTCATTGTGCCAACTCACCTGGCTTTATGCTACAAAGATGCAGGACCAGAGGTAATATCATGGTAAGAACATGTCCTATGTTCAGGATCAGAAGTATGTTGGCTGTGGAGGAGAAAAAAAGGTTAAAATGAAAGTGTATAAGCCAGAGCTAGTCTGTGTAATATTCTTTCACTTATCATTTGTATAAAATTGTAAGTAGAGAATTTGATATTCATTGATGCCTGGTCCAAATGGAAGCTTTCTCCTATCAGGAATATGCTCAGTAATTTAGCTTATACATTTATTAATGCACCAATTTTTTTAATGGGCATCACGAATCATACTGTTTATCAGAATTCCTATATTTGTAGGGCACAAACCTGTAGCAGTACTGCAAATAGTGAGTATGTCTCACATGTTTTTTACATACCAACTACCAATAATCAAAATAAATTTTAATGAGCTATGCTAGAGGAAAAATTCAGTGATCTTTCTATTTATTCTCCAGAAGATGATATTACAAAATCTTGTCCTACAAAAAGGTAATCAGAGACCATGTAGCTAAAAAAAAAGTAGGAAAAAACCTATTATAAAGGTATGTTGGGCAGTTGGATAATTGTAACATTATTTTTCCTGGATTTTGTAATGTCTATATTATTTTAGCTTTTTAAAATTCACAATATATTGTGAATTTTTCTCATTCCAAATAACTATTTGTAATTTTGAATTTTTTTTTTTGCTTAAAAAAGCCCTCTGCAATTGTATAAGTTTGAACAGAGAATGGCAGAGCAAAAAGATAGAATCCTGGTCCCTCATGACACGGGGGAGCCCCGTGGCAGCTCTGGATGCCCCACAATTCAGACTCCTTTTATTTGAGGGAGAAGTAAATTTCTATTGTGTTTAAGTGCCTGCTATTTTGGCTTTTCTGTTATGAGCAACCAAACAGAATCCCAACTAATATATGCATTTTCCCTTTGACTCAGCAATTCCACTTCCAGGAATTTGTCCTACAGATATACCAGCACATATGCAAAATGATGTATGGTTAAGGTTATTAATTTCAACAAAAGATTAATTGCAGCAAAAGAGAAACAATCTATATGTCCATCAATGGGGACTGGTTAATCAATTATGTACATCCATAGTGTCTATACATTGTATATTAGGAAGAAGACTGTTATATTGATATGGAATTGTCTCTAATGTATACTGTTAAGAGAAAAAAAGCAAACACAGAACAGTGAGAATAATGTGCTATTATTTGTGTAAATATATATATGTGCTTGCATATGCATAAAACATCTCTGCAAGGACCCACAGGAATTTAGTAACTTTGGTTGCCTCTGAGGGTCAGGACTGGGAAGGGGACTTTTTACTGTATTCCTTTTGAATAATCATGTAAACTTTTAATCTATTTTAAAGTAAACAAAATTAAAACAAAAACTAGGAAACATTCTTATATTTAATACCCGCAGAACAAAACATACTTTTGCTTTTAAGAAAACCTCTTTTCAGATTAAAGAATAAATAAAAGTCCCTTAAGCCAGCCATAAATAGGGATGCCACATGTCTGGCTTGCCCAGGACAGTCTCCGTGTATGCCTCTCATTCTGGTGTAATTATCGACAGTGCCTCCCTTCACTCTCAACATTTGAATGATATATTTCCTAGTTACCCTACCCATAAAGTACACTATGACCCCTAAGAAGTCCAGTCCAGCTAGTGAGGAAAAAGATGTCTGCTTCTTTGGCTGACTACCAGATAAAGTAGTTGGCTTGAGTTTAGGGGTCCTGTATGAAGACAAATGTGTGTTTTTAATAATAAGTGAATGTCAGTGAGGTGGGCAATGATCACACCAAGAGAGGCACAAGAGAACTGGAACAAACCGAAGGAACACTAATTTCACTTTTCTTATCTCACGTCAGTGCTGGGGCATCACTTATTGAAAGGAATGGTGGATGAATCACTGTGTTATTTATCTGATTATTTCTCTGTCTCTCTTGCTTTTGCTGTCTAATGCATGCACAAATGTTATATGCACATACTCTGTGACTCAACTCTCTAGAACTTACATTGTAACATTTGCATTTTGCCTCCACCTCTTCCCTGTGAGATCTTGTCTGATTTCTCCTTGTCTGGCACACAGTCAGACTCACTAAATGTATGTCAAATGAGTGAACGAACACTGTGGAGATCTGGGCTGGCATCTGATACTCTTTTCTTCATAGAATCTGGTTGCCATGGGTATCATTATCTTTGAGACTGTAATCTTTATAAAGGCAGGAACTAGACTTACTTGAATCAGCACTGTAACCTCAGCACTATGCCTGGTATATAGTAAGTGCTAATAAATACCAGTTCAATAAATGGATGAATAAATGAATGATTAAGTTTTTGCAGCAGCCATGAGGATCAGTCTCTTACACTGGTCCTTCTCATTGCTGGTCTATCTGACCCTGGCATATGACTTGAGAATTCTCCCACACTGGTGGAGGAACAGTTATGGAGGAGGTAGGGTGTGGGCACCTTCTGGAATAAAGACAGGGAGCATCTTCCACACTGTCAGGGTTTCCTGTGAATCTCACCAAAGTGCCCTTGTGTGCCTGCAGTTTCGTTAGAGCATCTCTTCCCAACTGCTGCACTCATGATGGATGGTGCTCCTGTGTCAGGGAATATACTCCTGTGGGGATACTCAGATTTTGACAAAGTCTAAAAACATTGGGAGAGAGTAAATGCTTTAATAATGTCTAAATGCCACAACAATTAATAATACACCAGTCATAATTACTCAATTGGATTGTGCCATATTCAAAATGGGTTGTGGGTTAGGCAGGTAGTGGTGAAGTAGCTGTCACGCCCCCGCCCTTCTGCTCAGGAACACATGTCAAATCCAAGTGACTGCGATGCTGTTTCAGGGAGGATCTTGAATTTACTCTAGCTTTCCAAAAAGTAGCTAACTCACAACTTTTAGTGCTTTCATTGTTAATAGTAACAAATTACCTTATAACTGAGGCACTCTGAAGTAGAGAACCAACTATTCATCTGGTTTAGTGTTGCCTCCTTCTACATCCAATCTAAAACTGTAAATGCTGTTGAGGGGATAACACACCACTGACTCCCCACCCACTTCGCTACATAACGATGGGATGGTGTCAGGAGTGATGTGGAGCTGCGTGTGTGTGTGTGTGTGTGTGTGTGTGAGAAAGAGAGAGAGAGAGAGAGAGAGAGAGAGAGAGAGAGAGAGAGAGAGGAGGCTGGAGGAGCAAGAAGGAAGTGTGGGGTAAGGCTTGATTTCTGATTTGCAGTTCTTTCACTTACTAGCTATGTGGTCCTGGGCAAATCACTTGACCTCAGTTTCCTCATAAGTAAATGGGGTTAACAATAAAAGTACTGGGCCAGCCCGCGGCTCACTGGGTGAGCGTGGTGCTGACAGCACCAAGTCAAGGGTTAAGATCCCCTTACTGGTCATCTTTAAAAAAAAAAAAACAAGAACAAAAAAATCAATAAAAGTACCTACTTCAAGACTGTTGACTGAAAAACAATATAGTGCTTAACATATGTCTTGGCACATAATAAAGCCTTCAGTAAATGTGAGCTATTATTTTTTCAGTATGTTTGCTTATTCTTCAGATACACTGAAGACCAGGTATAAGAAGACTTTGGCTGGGACACTCCTAGTCATCACTGACAGTCAGCCATTCACTTAGGACGAGGCTTCTCACTGGAACAAAAACAAAAATAAATGGACAGAGCCTAGTAGAGTGTAAATGAAGAAGGTGATATTGGTTGAATGTGTCCCCCAAAGTTTTATGTATAAGAAGCTTAACCCATAAATAAATAAAATTAAATAATTTCAAGAAAAAAAAAAAAGCTTACCTCCCACTGTGGCAGTGTTAAGAGGGTGGGAAGTCCTATTATGGTAATTGAAAGGTGGGGCCTTTAAGAGGTGATTAGGTTGTGAGGACTGTACCCTTGTGAATGGATTTATCCATTCATGGAGTAATGGGCATGGTTCTGGTGGCTTTATAAGGAGAATGAGAAGCTTAGCTCTCTCTTGCTTAGCCATTTTGTCGTGTGATGCCCTGCATTGTTGTACAGCCACCCCTAACAAGGCCCTCACCAGATGTGTTCCCTGGACTTTGAACTTCCCAGCCTTCAAAATTTAAGAAATAAATTCTTTTTCTTTGTAAATAATCCAATTTCAGGTATTCTGTTATAAGCATCAGAAACAAACTAACACAGGAGGCTCACCTTTACCGTCCAGGTCACATCAGGATGCACAGAGCATCCCGGGTGCACTGAATGTCTTTAGGAGTCCTGAACATGTGGGTATAAGGCAAGAGTTAAACTCTGAGAGAGGTTATGGAATCCAGAGCACAAGTTCTAGAAAGCAGGAGTCTCTCCAGAGTAGTCCTTCCATGGGAGAAAGGAAGGTGGAAGCATCAGGTTACAAGGAGGGGGTATAACCATCCTACAAATCACTGGTTGCTGATACAGCACAGCCTGGAAGATTTCTCCTAGAACAACGAGTTGAGGGCATTGGCCTGGGAAGCTGTGCCTACAACATTGCCCTAGTCAGTTGGGGCTACTATAATAAATTACTATAGACTGGGTGGCTTAAACAACAATTTATTTCTCACAGTTCTGGAGGCTGGCAAGTCCGAGGTCAGGATGCCAGCATGGTCAGGTTCTGGTGAGGGCCCTCTTCCAGGGTGCAGACAGCCCACTTCTCCATGTATCCCCATATGGCAGAAAGAGAGCTAGCTAGCCCTCTGGAACCTCTTTCTGGCACTGATCGCATTCATGAGGGCTCCACCCTCACGACCGAATTACATCCTAAAGGCCCCACCTCCAAACACCATCACATTGGGACTAGGGCTTCGACACATGAATTTTGGGAAACACAAACATTTAGTCCATTGCAAGCCTAGAACAGATGGCGCTGAGGCTCAGATTAACAAGCAATGAGCTATGAGCTCAGAGTTTGAAGGCCTGTCACTAATTATAGGACCTTCACTAGGCAAAGGTGCCTCTCCGAGTCTTGGGTTTGGGTTTCTCCCCTGTGAAATGAGAGAATAAATGGTCTTTGAGGTCCCTTTCTTCTCTGACATCCTATACCTGAGAGATGGTGAAGAAGGGAGAAATGCTGTGGTTTTGATGACATGCCCTTTCTGCATCTCTCTATTTCTCTCCCTTGTCACTCTCTCCAGGCTCCAGGCACATTCTTGATGCTACCAGATGGTCTAGGACTAAAAAATGTACAGTCATTTCAGCCATAGTACTGACCAAAAACTGGTGGCTGTGAAATTTTCCTCTTTGCCTGCCTCTCCCTTTCCATCTGTGAGGATGAGTTTCTCATTTCTCCTCTTACCTTTCACTCATGACAATGGTGTACCATTAGGTCATTCATTCATTCATATGGCAAATATTTTCTGAGCCCCAGCTGGGTTCCAGGAATGGTGCTAAGGGCAGAGGATACAGTGGGAGTGAGACAGGCACAGTCCTATAGAGAAAGCTTGATGGCGGAGGAGGTGAATCTGGTAAGAGGGGCAGTGAAAAAGGAAAGAGCTGTGTGAGGGCAGTTGTGGGGGGAAGTTAGACGGGGGAGGGTTGGGGCAGGTAAGGTCCCATGGTGGATAGGACATTTAAGCTGAAACTTACATGGTAAGTAGGAGTGAGGTGTTGGGGGAGGGAAGGGAATCCGGGTGTGGGGGAACAATGTCAGTTTCATGAGGACAAAGGTTTTTGACTCTTGTTTGCTGCTGTATCCCAGTTCCTTAAACAGCAGGCACTTAACAAATGGTTGAGTGGAAGGATAAATTGAGCCACACAGGTAAAGTCCCTGTGCACAGCAGCTCTGTCTTGCAGAGGCTCAAAGCAGCAAGAGCAGAAGCGGGGAGGCCGGGTAGGGGGCTGACCTGGTGTGGACTTCCCCAAATGCAAACACTGAGACAAGGACTTGGGGGCAGGTAGTCGTTTTCTGGGAAGCACAAGTGAGGGAATACGGGAAATGAGAAGGGAAGAGTGGAAATCCAATCAACAAAAAGTGGGTTACCCCTGAGGGCCACTGGGGCCGAATCCCGCCTTGTGGAACATGCCTCAGCATCATCCATCCTCCTGGGCATAGGGACGGGGTATTTATCTATTGACTCTTGCTTGTGTTGGCTGAGGAGTGTCCCTGGGGGTGTTAAATCCCTGACACCTGTGGGCTGCCCTGCTTAGGGGCTGAGCATGTATGTGCTGGAGAAAGCCCTCAGGTGGAGGAGCCACTAGAAGTGGGAGTTTCCCGCTTCCCAGAAATCCTCCACCGCGGTTGCAGGTGAGCTCAGAAGAGGCTGAGGATCTGGGTGGGCATCACAGTGACTGCTGCAGAGGCCGTGCAGGGTGCCAGACAAGAGAGGATGATGGCTTGGATTATGGTGGTGGTGTTGGATGCAAACAGAGTAGACAGATTTGAGTTACCTTTTGGGTGTGAAAGGTGATAAAGAGTTGAAGCCCTTTCTATCCCTCTCCCCCCAACCCCCTCTTTGATTCCACAAATATTTATTGCTCTGGCTGTTTGAGGCGTGTTCCTCACCCACACCTGTGGGAAGGAGGAAACAGATGCAGGAGTGGGCAAAGGAGAGCCACCAACAGCCTCAGCCAACGCCACAGGATGCTGGAGCTGGACCTGCCCTTCAGAGTTGTCCTGAGTTGGGTGCAGATGCTGGACCTCCATCAGTCCAAGGATGTGGGCCAGCCTGGGAAGGCGTGTGTGACCTTGGGCCAGGCAGCTCTGTTCAGCTGAGGCAAGTGCTATCACAGTAGCCAGCACAGTTGCTGTGTGCCCGTGTGTGTCAGGTACTGTTGGAGGTGCTGGGAGTATAGCTGTGAATGAGAAGGGGCCAGTGAGGGAGAGGCATAAACAAATATGTAACATGGGGTAGGGAGAAGTGCAAAGTAGAAAAGCAAAATAAAAAGGGTTAGTTGAATGACTGCTCCACCAGGAGAACGAAGGTGGGATGGCAGTGATGGTGAGTTGGAGGACAAAAGCCACCTGAGCTTGACAGTTTAGGGGCAGGCAGCCTCTCCCTGCTGCTCTCCCTGGGAGCTACCCTGTGTGGGTGGTCTCAACTTTTGGCCACATTTCCCATCCTCTTTGCAGGAGGTAGGGCAACACTTCATCTCCTGTGAAAAACGTGCCTTGGGATCCTCTGTTTTGGTGTGGACCTGCAGCCTGGAGATTCAGGAGTTAGAAAATGGTGGGACAGGCTGTGGCTGAAGGTTAGCAGGTGTCCCTGCTGGCGCTGTCGCCTTCCACCCGGAACAGCTGGCACGGCCTCGGGCCTGGTCATAAACCCCGGGAGAGGGATGGATTAGCAGAGCGGGCGGCTGGCCCCGCGCACAGGCGCTCCTGTGGCCCCGGGAACTGCCACCGCTTCCTGGGCTCTGCCTCACCTGGGCGGATTCCTGTAGGGGGCCGATCGCGCCACACTCTGTTGGGGGCCAGGGACGGGCGAGGGTCCCGCAGCCAGGCCTGGGCTCCTCCGGCCGCTCTCCCGGACCCCAGGCCCTTGTGTTTGCCCATGAAGGTCGCGTGTCCCAGCCTCGGGGGGATGGGGGGACGGTGTCTGGCAGCTGGCTGTCTGCGCCGTCACGGATCATTACCGCCAGGATGCGGCCGCCCTGGGCAAGGGTGGCGGCGAGGGACCCGGGGCGAGCCAGGCCGCCTGCGGTTTTCGGGTGTGGCGTCCCCGGGCCGGCTCCTGCTCCGGGCGGGGAGGACGCAGTCCAGGGGGACGCGCAGCCCGGGACCCCCAGGGAGCTCCGCCCTGGTCTTGGGTCCGCGACGGATTTAGCATAGAAAATCCTTTAAAAAACAGCTCCCCTCCTACGAACCAAAACAAAACAAAACAATCCCAAACACCCCCCTCCCACCCCAAATCAGGTGGCAACCAGCCCCGCGGCTTCCGACGGCCACCTTCCCGTGCCTGCAAGGAGGCGGCGACACGGCCGGGGGCAGACCTTTGGAGGCCCCAGCACTGACACACGAATGCGGCCCACAGTAGGAAATTAAACACAGTGCCGGCTCGTCATGTAAGCGTCAGAAAGACGACGAAAGTTCTGACTTCGGGTGGGGGTGGAGGCCTGCTCGGCTGCTGTCCCCAGCGAGAGTGCCTAAGCTGCCCTGGGTACAGGGGTCCCTCCTCCTCCTTTCCTTTCTCAGGCTTTCTTGCAGCTGGGCTGGCAGAGGCTCCCGGGCTATTTAGACTCGCCAGATCTAGTAAATAAAAAAGTACAGGACACCCAGTTAAATTTGAATTTCAGATAAATGAACTTTTTTTAAAAGTGTGAGAATGTCTCATGAATTATTTGAGACATACTTATGGCTACTTGTACTAAAATAACTCATTGTTTACTGGAAATTCAATGAAATTTTTTTTGGTATAAATAGGTCCCAAATGGTGCATGGGGCATACTTATACTAAAAAATTTGGTCATTTATCTAACATTTATCTGAAATTCAAATTTAATTGGGCATCCTGGATTGTATCTGGCAACCCTACTTGAGAGGCCCAGCTCCCTTGGCCCTAGCGTCCCACCAGACTCCCAGCATTGTGAGTGCTCCCGGAGCTGCTTCTGAGTCAGGCTCTTGCCCAGAGGTGTGTGGAGGGGTTGAGTTAGGAATCAGAAGACCTGGGCTCTGAGGCCCTGCCTTTCCAACACTGAGTTAGGCACAGTTAACCTTTCTGAGATCAGTTTCCTCATCTTCAAATGGGTGTAGAGCAGGTGTAAAGCCTGCCAGATGTGTGGCTGGCACATCATCCTTTCCAGTACATCCAGCCTGTACATTTTAAGAAGTAGAGAGCAGATGTCTCAAACTCAGGTGCCTATGGGGGCTGGGAGGTTAAGGGAAATGAGAGCAACCCCGCAAAGGGCATAAACCATGGAGTGGAAGGGGGCAGCTGTGATCCAGCTCAGCTTGTTACTGCCACATGTAAAGTGAAGTCAGATCTTGCAATTTTTCAAAACAATCTAGACATCTGGATGTGTGTGTGTGTGTGTGTGTATGAGTTGTGTGGCTGGCATATACAGGGATTGAACCTTGGACCTTGGTGTTATCAGCACCACATTCTTAACAACTGAGTTAACCAGCCAGCACTAGACGTCTGGATTTCCACACAAATCTCTGATTAAAAAATATTGGCAACTAATTCATATTTTTCTTTAAACAAAACATTATAAACACTGTGTAGACCTAACTGACAGATGAAACCTAATACTTGCATAGTGCTTACCTTGTGCCAGGTATTATTCTAAGAGCTTTGTGTATAATAATCCATCCAACTACCCTATGAAGGAAATTATTATGATTCCCATATTAGAGATAAAGAAACTGAAGCACAGAGAGGCCAAGAACTGGTGCCATATTTGGCCTGCAGGCAGCTAGCTCGTTATTTTTAAAGCCTGAATTTCCTTTCTAGGCTTGCCTGGCACTGAGCTTTACTGAGGGCAACACATGGCTAAAAGCACAGGCTCAAAGGTGAGAGAGCTGTGGGTTCAAGGCCCAGACTCTAATTTCTTATTAGCTAGGCAGTGGTGTGCTGGTAAATGTCTTAACAACTGGCTCCCCAAGGTGTTTGTCCATTTCTGTGGTGTAAGTACTCCAAGCATGGTCTATTTCAGGCTACCAGGGAGCTACCACTGAATCTGGAGTTTGGGAGACATGCCCACAATTGGCCCTGGTGAGCCAGTACAAGCCAGCTGCAGCATACCACTGCCATGTGACCTTAGACCAGCTGACCCACATTTACAGCCTCCTTGCCTATAAAATAGAAATAGGAATGTCTACCTCTGGATGTGAGAAGTAAAGAGATTATGTGAGTGAAGTGCTAGGACTAAGCCTGGCTGTCAGTATGCAGTGGCTATTATTGCTATTGAGATTACTTCCCAGCATGAACCCTCTCATTTGTCACCAGGCTTTGGCCTCATGCTCATGTACATAGTAGGTGCTTAACAAATGTTGAACGAATCATTTTCTCTATGCCCTCCACTTACCAAAGTCTTCCCTCTTCTTCAAGCTTAGGCCAGTTCTGCTTTTTCCATGATGCATCCCTAACGATTCTTACCCACATGGCTCTTTACCCACTTTAAGTGGGAGGAAGCGTCTCTAAGGAGATGGGGGCCAAGGGCATGCGGCAACCTCTGGGAAGCAGCTGGCTGGCCTGGTTTCAGAGACTAGAACAGGTGTGAGGCCTTAGGTAAACCTTGCAGCTTTTCTGGCGATGAATTACTCTGACTGTAAAATCATGATGCTAACATCTTTCCTGTCTCCCAGGAGTCTGAAGGGCAGATAAACAACCACTGAAACAGGAAAGCACTTTAAAACTTAATTCATCACATACAGGGCTACTTCAAAAAGTTTGTGGAAAAATAGAATTAAATGATAATACAAATATTTCCATGAGCTTTTGGAAGTACCCTTGT
Organism: Galeopterus variegatus; assembly: GCF_000696425.1. NCBI lineage: Eukaryota > Metazoa > Chordata > Mammalia > Dermoptera > Cynocephalidae > Galeopterus > Galeopterus variegatus. The sequence continues at coordinate 38,570 of NW_007731081.1, read as the reverse complement.
ATATGTGGCACTAACTCCTCCAACCTCTCTGTACTTAGTTTTATCACTTGTAGAATGGAATTAATAATTCCTTTCTCATAGAGTTTTTGTGAGGATTAAATGAGTTAATTTAGTAAAATACTTAGAATGGGCCTGCCATATATTTAGTATTACATATATTAGCTACTGCTATTATTATAAATAATATTAAGGGCTGATAAAATTGTCAGCTTGAAAATCTTTTCAAGGAGTTTGGGGGCTTCCTTCAGTGGGATTCCACCAGTGTTTCCTCCTTGCTAGGTGCTGTTAAAGAAAGAAATTATTCAATGATACTTGTTAAAGCACAGTGCTATGGTTTGAATGTGTCCCACAAAGTTTACATGTCAGAACATAATCCCTAATGCAACAGTGTTGAGAGGTGGGACCTTTAAGAGGTGATTAGGTCAGGAGGGCTCTGCCATCATGGATCGATTAATGCCATTATCATGGAAATGGATTAGTTATTGTGGTTCCTGCTAAACGGATGAGTTTGGCTTCCTTCCCACATGCGCATGTGCTCTCTTGCCCTTTCACCATCTGCCATGAGATGGCGAAGCAAGAAAGCCCTTGCCAGATGCAGTTCCCTCAGTCTTGGACTTTCCTGGCTACAGAACTGTAAGAAATAAAGCTCTCCTCTATAAATTACCCAGTCACAGGTATTCTGTTATAGTAGTACAAAATGGACCAAGACAGGAAATTGGTACTGAGAAGTGGGGCTGTTGCTATAAGACATATCTGAAAATGTGGGAGCACCTACGGAACTGGTAATGTGTGGAGGCTGGAACGGTTTTGAAGCGAATGCTGGAAAAAGCTGAGACTGCTTTTAAGGGCAATTCTGGTGAGAGCTCAGAAGAAAAGGAGAGATGTAGGGAAAGACTGAAACTTTTTAGAGATTACTTAAGTGGAGGTGCTATTGTTTGAGTGTGTCCCCTCCAAAACTCATGTTGAAATTTGATTCCCAAAATGGAAGTGCTGGAAGGTGGAGTCTAGTGGTAGGTGTCTGGATTATGGGGGTACCACCCTTATAAATATATTAATGCTGTCTCACAGGAATGAGTGAGTTCTTTCTCTTGTGGGAATGGATTAATTTCTGAGAGAGCAGATTGTTATAAGCAAGCTCAGTTTCTCCTGCATGTACCTACTTCCTCTTCGTTTTTTTTTTTTTTTTTTTTTGACCAGTAAGGGGATTGTAACCCCTGGCTCGGTGTTGTCTGCACTGTGCCCAGCCAGTGAGCGCACCAGCCATCCCTATGTAGGATCTGAACCCGTGGCCTTGGTGCTATCAGAACCGCACGCTCCTGAGTGAGCCACAGGGCCAGCCGACCTACTTCTTCTTTCTTCCATTTTCCACTATGAGTTGAAGCAATGCAAGCCCCTTACCAAGCGCACCAGCCATCCCTATGTAGGATCTGAACCCGTGGCCTTGGTGCTATCAGAACCGCACCCTCCTGAGTGAGCCACAGGGCCAGCCGACCTACTTCTTCTTTCTTCCATTTTCCACTATGAGTTGAAGCAATGCAAGCCCCTTACCAGATGGGCTGCTCAATCTTGGACTTTCCAGCCACCAGAAATGTGAGCCAAATAAACTTCTCTATGTATTATCCAGTCTCAGGTATTCTGTTATAGCAGCAGAAAATGGACTAAGAGAGGTGGTGATCAAAATGCTGGTAGAAATGTGGATGGTAAAGGCCATTTTGATAAGGTATCAGATGGAAATGAGGAATATGTTATTGGAAACTGGAATACAGGCCATCCTTGTTATAAATTGGTAAAGAACTTGACTGAGGTTTGACCGTGTCTTAGGGCTTTATAAAAGGCAGAATGTAAGAGCGATGAACTAGGATGTCTGGCAAAGAAATATCTAAGCAGCAGAACATTCAGGCTGCTGTGTGTCTACTTTTGATTGCATACAGATGTGAGAAGAGAGAAGTGATTTAAAGATGGAATTTATAATTAAAATGGAAGTAGAATGGAAGGATTTGGAAAATTCACAGCTTGGTCATGTAAAGAGTGAAAAGGCGTATTTAGGAGAGCAAACCAAGGGTGTGATGAAATGACCATTTGCTAAAGAAATTAGTATGGCTATAAGGAAGTCAGGTGTTATTCATTAAGTCAACGGGAAAATGACCCTGAAGGCATTTCAGAGATCATCAAGGCTGCCTCTCCCATTGCAGGCTGAGATTAGGGCATTGAGGGCAAGGTTTCCAGAGAGGGGCCTGGGCACACTTGGTGCCTCAGCATTCACTGCTCAGGTCTGCCTCAAGTCTCTACTCCCTACATTCTCGTGCAGTGCTCCTTGGCTGCCCCAGCCAGGCTCAAGTGGGCCCAGGTGTTGCTTGGGACACCTCCAGAAGGTAAAATCTGTAAACTTTGGTGGCATCCACATGGTGCTAATTCTGCAGGTGTGCAAGAGTTACGGGGCCATAGCAGCCTCCACCAAGATTTCAAAGGATGTCACAGATGGCCTTGGCACACTGGCAGAGACTTGACATAGGGGTAAAGCCACTGAACACAGCTCCCAGTAGGTCAATGCCCAGTGGAGCTATAGGAGGGAGGCTAGTGCAGAGACTCCTCACTAGGGCAATGTCTAGTGAAGCCATGGAAGTGGGCAGCCCCTGACACTTCATAATTGTAGAGCTACCAGCATGCAACTCCAGCCTAGGAGAGCTGCAGGCACAAGACTCCAACCTGTGACAGCTGCAGCATGGCCTGTGCTCAGCAAAGCCTTAAGGGCGGGCCCTTAAGGTTGGGGGCCCAACCCCTACCCTAGTGTGCCCACAAGGTGGCACATAGAGTCAAGAAAGATTATTCTGGAGCTTAAGGATTTAATGTTGTTTTCCCTGTTGGGTTTGGGACTAACTTGAGACCAGTTACCCCTTCTTTCTTACTTATTTTCCCCTTTTGGAACTGGAATGTTTATCTTGTGTCTGTCTCACCATTTTATATTGGAAGTACATAACTTGTTTTGATTTCACAGGCTCATAGTTGGAAGGAATTTGCTTCAGGATGAATCATACCTTGAGTCTCATCCATAACTAATTTCAATGAGACTTCAGACTTTTGAGTTGGTGCTGGAACAAGTCAAGACTTTGGGGCTATTGGGATGGAATAAATGTATTTTGCATGTGAGAAAGACATGAATTTTGGAGGCCGGGGGAAAACGTTGTGGTTTGAATGCATCCCCTCAAATTTCATGTGTTGGAAACTTAATCCCCAATGCAGCAGTGTAGAGAGGTGGTACTGTTAAGAGGTGATTAGGTCATGAGGGCTCTGCCTTCATGGATGGATTAATGCTATTATCATGGGACTGGGTTAGTTATCATGGGAGTAGGTTCCAGGTAAAAGGATGAGTTTGTATTCCCCCACTTTCCCTCCTTCCACATGCATGCATGCTCTCTTGCCCTTCTGTGCTCTTCCATGGAATGATGTAGCAAGAAGCTCCTCACTAGATGTGGGCCCCTCAGCATTGAACTTACCAGCCTCCAGAGCCATATGAAATTAATCTCTGTTCTTTATAAATTACCCAGTCTCAGGTATTCTGTTATAGCAGCACTAAACAGTCTAAGACACATGTTAAGAAAGACTTTATTCAGGACCATTGAAATAGGGGTAGGGACCACAGCAATGGGATTTTGCAGTGGGGGAGAGAGATTGGACTCAACTCCGAATATAGCATAGGCAAGTGGGAATTTATAGCCAAGGAACAGGGTGAGGGTGAGTGGGCAGAAAATTACTAAGAAGAAACATCAGGGGTAAGAAGGATTCTGTCTAAATTGACCTAACAGTATTGTTGCTGAAGACAGGCAGGGGTGATCAGACATCACCTGGGGGATGGTGGTGAATGAGGAACCTTTTCTAATATCAAGGGTGATCAGATATCAAGAGTGGGGGTTCTCGATAAACTGACTTAGCAGGGTTCTTTGCGAAAACTGGATTTTACAAGGAAGTGCACAAATACCCTAGGAAAAGTTTCAGGAGGCTGACTAAAGTTTGGCCAAGCAAAGGATCTTTGTCAGTGCTCAGAATCCAGCATCAGGGAGTCTGATTTACCTCCCCCTCCACACACAGACCGCTGTTCATGTCATGTGCACACCTCACATGCTTTGACTTCTGAGAAGCTGGAGACTGTAGTAGTGGACTGGACACCTTATTTATGACTGTAGCTCAGAGAGCGCAGAGATAATTCCATCCAAGTACTTCCTTTTATCTAAAAATAGTTTTTAAGCCCATAGGAGGCCCAGGACCTGACACACAGACCGCTGTTCATGTCATGTGCACACCTCACATGCTTTGACTTCTGAGAAGCTGGGGACTGTAGTAGTGGACTGGACACCTTATTTATGACTGTAGCTCAGAGAGCGCAGAGATAACTCCATCCAAGTACTTCCTTTTATCTAAAAATAGTTTTTAAGCCCATAGGAGGCCCAGGACCTGTGATGGACTGATTCTGATCTCAGAGGAGGCAACATAATATCAGGATAAAATGCTGGACTGGGGTCAGAAAACCTGACTTTAGTTTGGCTGAGCCAGTGTTTGCCTGAGTTCTCTTCGACAAGTTACTCAGCTACTCTGAGCCTCAGTGTTCTGTAAAATGGAGGTGTTCAACCACACGATCCCTGAAAATCCCTTCCATCTCTGCAGAGCTGTCTGTCCTTTAGTCCTCTTCTCCTGGTTGTGGAGGTCAGAAGAGATAGAGGAAGCAGGAGTTTTAAGGACCTCATTCTTGGATTCTGCCCACCCTGATGTGAGCATCTGGCTTGGAGTGAATCTATAAGGGACAGATTGCTTAGTCCCTGAGGAGCAGAGAAGATTAATGGTGGGTGAGAACTCATGGCAAGAGAAGGGGAGGTGGCAGAGGAAGCCTGATGAAAGCTTCATGCCCAGAGGCCTGAGTTTATGGGACATAACTGTGATGCTCGTGGGGGACATAGGCTCTTCTGTGGTTTGCCTTACATCCTTTCCTTTGGAAAACTGTTATTCCTCAATACCTGTGTTTCAGGTGAGGCTGTTAACCATGGAGCTCTGCCCGTCCCTACCCAGCAGTGGGAATATGACCCAAGCTGGGGAAAATGAGTCATTTTCAGGGGCAAATAGGATGGTGAGGGAGAGAAGGGCAGGGTCCTTTCTCCAGTCTCACCAGCTGTGAGAATGAAGTAGGGCTTAGGACTATCATCTTTGTTGCTATATGGACAGAGCCTGCCTGAAAATAGAGCAAACTCAAAGGAAAGCAGAATAGAAAGAGAAGGTCCCAGTGACATAATCTGAGCTCCTGGATGCAGCCCTGCCCGAAGCCAGATCACCCTTGGACTTCCCATTTATTTGTACCAATAAATTTCTCCTTTTGATTATTACAATTTGAGCTGAATTTCTATTGATTGCAGTGGACAGAGTCCTGGCAAATATAGTGCCCAATAAAAGTAGTATTACTTCACGATGACATATTAGATTCCTTCCATTCAAAGTGGTCCAAGGACCAGCAATATCGGCATCCCCTGGGAGTATGTTAGAAATGCAGAATCTCAGACCCATCCCAAACATGCATTTTAACAAGATCCCAGTTAATCATGTGCACCTTAAAGTTTGAGAAGCATTGCTCTAAACCAGTGGTTCTCAGCTCTAGCTGCACATTTAAAAATTCCAGTATGCAAGCCACAGCCCAGACCAATTGAATTAGAATCTCTGGGGGTGGACCCTAGGATCAGCATTCTAAAAGCTTCCTAGGTGATAGATAACAAGGTACAGCTAAAGCTGAGAACCATTGCTCTGGTGTGATTTGTTTGGTGGCAGCTAAAAGGTCTAATGCTTTGTGGTTTAGCCTAGAGCCAAAGCCTGCTTCTGTGGAAGACTCAGCAGAAGGTTCCCTGGTAGTGGCGGGAGGTCCCTCTGGAATGAAGTGTGAGCTGCCTCTCTTGAGCCCAGGTCCTGAGACTGGGCTGTATCTCACAGAAGGAACTCACAGGGACCCCAAGGGGGGATTTTACCAAATATTGGAATACTTTCTTTTTCTACCACTACAAAATATCTTCTCTTCCTCTGAATTCATACACAGGACTACATGAAAATCTTTTAAACTTTCAAACATTCAAGTCTGTCTGACACAGGGACTTGAACATAAGTACAACCTGAATCCCAAACTGAACCCAAATATTATTTTTTTATTGAATCATGAACTACCCCCCAAATAAATTGTGAGTTTTCATTTTCCTTCTAAGAATCATCATTGTGGTGGGTCAATTCACTCTGGAACTAATGCAGATGCTTTCTAAAACCAGTCAACTGGAAGAAAATGGAGATGCCAAAATATTCTGAACTGAACCTGAGCAAAATTCTTTGCATTTGGGACTGTGCTCTGACTGGTCACTGTGGGAATCTGGCCTGTGGTCTCATGTTTCCAATGGCTGTTCAGACGCTGTATTCTCCTGCCTTTCTATTGCTCTCTGAGTGAGGACCTTGCCAGGACCCACAGGGCACCTATGAACAATTACAGACAGGTCCAGGTGGCAGCGTTCAGCGTGCATGAAAAAATGAATAAGATGGAGGCGTCCTCCCCAGGAGAGGAAGAAGGGGGATGGGCAGGGAGTCGCTGGGGTGTTTTGTGTTTGTTTTTATGATTTTAACTGCTGGCAAAGAACCCTTTCCTGCCTGGAACTCTGCTTGAGAACAGGGAGAGGTGTGGGCGGGGAGGGGGAGAGAGCTGGAAGCTGGCCTTTCCCAGCTCACCATAGTCAGCAGCTCATTAGGAATTCTAATCAGGCAGAAATATTTTCCCGTCAGCTCATTACAAACTCTAACAAGGTCCCAGCTCCAGGTCGTGGCTGCTCTGCTCCAGCTGGGGATAACGATGAGCAGCTTGTTGGAGCCTTTGGTAACTCATTCGTTACAACTTGTGATTCACAGTGGCTCTGGAGTGACGGAGGAAGGAGCAGGGGAAGAATGGAGGGAGAGTCCTCTTTGCAGAGGATCAGAAGGCAAAAATGCCCCAAACTTTAGGAAGCCAACCCAGACCCTATTGGACAGCTAGAATCTTCTGGGAATCCCAGCCCAGCTTTGAGTGAGGTGCAGACTGTCTTCTTTGTATATGGAAACAGGTAGCATCACGGCCACTGCTAGCTCGGGAATGAAGGGCAAGATTTTTTATCCTGAAACTCTCCTTCCCGATCTCCTGGATTGTGAGGAAAGTCCTTAGGACCCCTGCTTTGCATGCGTGTCATGGCCCCAGAGGAAAATTCTTGAAAATACTCAGTGATTTGAATAATATTTGCATGCCATCATTCTCCAGCTCAAAAACTATCAATGGCTCCCTAATTCCCATTGTCTCAGAGTAAACTTTCTTACTTCTTCCCGATCTCCTGGATTGTGAGGAAAGTCCTTAGGACCCCTGCTTTGCATGCGTGTCATGACCCCAGAGGAAAATTCTTGAAAATACTCAGTGATTTGAATAATATTTGCATGCCATCATTCTCCAGCTCAAAAACTATCAATGACTCCCTAATTCCCATTGTCTCAGAGTAAACTTTCTTACTAGTCTATCAAGGTTCTTCATAAAATAACCCTACTCAAACAAGCTCTATTTCAACCATTTTCC